>NC_056732.1:1781441645-1781574145 GCF_019279795.1 Protopterus annectens
TACATATACATTTTATGGGGTAAAACATAGTACAATTTATGTAATTAAACATGCAGAGACAGCTGAAACAAGGCAATAAGAGTTCCACCCAATTTATAAAAACAACATTTTTGTTTGTTTTTTTTTTGCATTCCATCACTCAACACCACTAAGCAATGTTGCACTGTGGTTAACAACCTTCCTCAACACCTGCAGATCCAGAACACCACATTATGTCTGAGAAACACTTCTTCTATGGTAAAGATACAAAATCACATCTGTGGAAGAAAATGTTTTGTCTCTTATGCATAGGTTTGAATCCCACATTGTAAAAATCAGTTTTATCACTGCATAAAGCCAAACCAAAGATGTGTCAGGTTATGAAATGTATGCCCCCAGTACATGTCTGCAAAGTGAAATCACCTAACAGTTCCAGCAGTAAACAACCATAAAACTATTGCCAACTGTCATATTAATCTTCCCATTTAAAAAAAATGCTTTCCTCTCTGTTTGGCACTGTTGCTCTCCACTTAACATCATGCAAACATGGTTGGCATCCTTGTTCAAGTTTGTACACCACCAGTAAATATGATAACATGTAAATCCACAAAACCATTTGAAAAGGTACCAGGAATGTGACTAGTAAATTCAATTTGAGATGCCTAAATAAGCAGTAGAAACACCATAAGCTCCACACATAAAATGAACCAAAAAGCCAGGTACCAAATTCTTTATTTGTTGAAGAGCTTTATTCACCTGAATGAACCTTCGGGGACTTCATCAGAACAAAAATGAGACCCCTTCAAGTCAAACTCCTTTTAAACAAACTTGTGCAATTAATTAATTAATTAAGAAAGTAAAGGTATATCATAAAATGACATGAAATACATCTCAACTTTAAAAATATGTTAAAACATATGCATTTAAATGAACATTGCCTAATAATTCCAAAGAATGTTGATTATAACATTATTAATACAAATATAAAGATGCGTAAAAATTTGTATGCATAAAATACATAACATTCTTTGGAATTATTTGACAATGTTTATTTAAATGCATATGTTTTAACATATTTTTAAAGTTGAGATGTATTTCATGTCATTTTTATGATATATCTTTAATGTCTTAATGAATGAATGAATTAATTAATTAATTGATTGTACAAGTTTGTATAAAAGGGGTTTGACTTGAAGGGGTCTCATTTTTGTTCTGATGAAGTCCCCGAAGGTTCATTCAGGGGAAGAAAGTGCTCAACAAATAGAGAATTTGGTACCTGGCTTTTTGGTTCTTTTTATGTGTGGAGCTTATAGTGTTTCTACTCCTTATTTAGGCATCTCAAATTGAATTTACAATGTGATAACATGCATTGGCAGGAAATCATTATTAGCTATTGCTGTTCTCTCTTATTAAGTATGTCTGGTAGTAGATGGGAAAGTGGCCAATTTGGGGCAGAGAGATGGGATACTGCAGAGTCCAGAAACTTTATTGGTCCTCTTGTAAAGTGCCACAGCTGAAGGCTTTTGCAGGGGACTACAACAGTTCCCAGTGTAAGTCTGAGGCTTGGAATTGTTTGGCCAAGTCTGTCTCCAGTGCAACTAGCATTCCACACACTGGAGAACAGTGTAGGCATCTCTTTAATGACCTGAAAAGGCACAAGATGGATGCACTCAAACAGTGGCTGGATGAGTTTAGAACTTGTAGCATCCCAGAGTTGTGTAAGTATACTAATAAAGATAATTTAAAATACATAGAAAGCTACAGATAGGCAATACTGATATGCATAATGTTCTTCTCTTCTCTTCATTCTACAGCTAATACAGATATTGCTGTGAATAGAAAAGCCCATGCTAAGCATCTAGAAAGACCAAGAGAAGCAAGGGGTATGTATGCATCACAAGAGAAGCATTATTGTAGCTTTTAAATTATTTTTTTTTTATTTTCTATTCAGTTGTAGTAAAGTAAGCATGCATATCCTAACTATAAAAGCAAGCGTGCATGCTTTAGTCTGTCACACAAACCAGCTGTAGGAGTCAAGTGTAAAATAGTGTAATCCTTTAAAATTATTACATAAATTAATTTCTACACAAGTGGCATAAATGCCCTGTTTTTAACTTAATCTGTATAACTGGACCAAGCGTATGTGCAATACTTGCACATTGAAAGGATTACTTTGAGCAATCCTTAATTACAGTTCGCAGTTGTTAAGAAATATACTTAAATGTAAAATTTCAGATAAAATACTTATTATTGTTTTAATGCATTGGATGTGACATATGATAGTACTAATTTTATCTCTTTTTCTCTTACCCAACCCTTATCTCTATTTTGTCTAAGTATCATCAAAATGTTTCCATGTCATCCATCTCTAACCAATCACAAAATGCTTTATAGCACAGGGAGGTAGGCCCACCCGAATGTCTCAGGCTGCCTGCACTCCACCAGCTCCAGCACCAATGCCCAGCACATTTGTGACCCATCATGGCAGTACTGCCTCTACTGCCCCTGTAGCTGGGGCTGTGATAACCACTGACATTACTGGCAGAGGTGGGAACTTTGCCACCTGCCAGGAGTTGCCCGGGTTGTTGCGTAGGATTGGGCACAGCACCATTGGTGCATGTCTATGCCAGATGGAGAGGCTGCTGTCCCTTATGGTCCATAGGAGGAGATGTCAAGCAATCCAACAGCTGGCCGTGTAAGGGGATGGAGATGACAGTCCTGTGGATGAAGACTAGAATCTCACTGTTTCCATGTTTGATGGGTATGGACTTTTGTTGTCCCCTCCTTAACCACAGTCATGGTGTCCCCCAACCTTCTGTATCTCTCACCATCCCTATGTCTTGTCTTGTTTATCCTGTTTGTTTGCATTTGCTTCCTCACCTACCCGACTTACCTGACCCAGAAATACCAATGTCCCTTACCCAACATTACTGTTTTACTGAAGTAAATAAGAGGGATCCTGTCCCACAAAAAAAAGTCATCCCATGCATAGCTCTCCACTTCACACACGTGTCTTTTTGCTTCCTCATCTACCCGACTTACCTGACCTGGAAATACCAATGTCCCTTACATGAAAGAATATTTGTAGATTTTACTGAATACCCTCAACAGTATATTAATCTGCTATGTGACTTATTACATATGGTTTTGTCAAACAATATGTTTTTATTTCAAAAACAACTTTATGTCCAAAAGAGAGGAGTAGCAGTGGGCGCCCCCATTGTTAACAGTTATGCAAATATTGTTATGTTTATATAGGAATAGAATTTTATTCTATCCACAGTTAATGGTTTAGCAGGGAATGTTATTTTGTATCGTAGATTCGTGGATGATTTGTTTTTAATCTGGAGAGGTAGTGTTAATAGTTTTAATATGTTTTATGAATATTTATCCCCCACTCATTCATTTTTACATTTAAAAAAACAATATCAACTGAGAGTATTGACTTTTTGGACATAACAGTCTTCTGACACATCACCGATATTTTAAATACTCATTTATATAGAAAACCAGCCAAAAAAATGCATATTTACATCATGACAGTATGCACCTGCAGTTTATGTTTGACAACATAGTTAGGAATAAACTATATAGAGTTGCAAGGCTGAACACAATTGATGAGAACATGCAGTTGCAACTACATAAAACTGCTGTAGAGTTTGTTAATAGAGGTTATAATAAGTGGAAAGTACTAGAGATTTTTGAGGATGTTAAGAGCTGTAGACCTACCACAGCTAAGCCACTTTTCTCAAAAGCTAGTCAAGCGGTACTAGGGAATAAATGTCCACAGGGTAAAGTTAGATGCATGTTAACATATAATCAAAATACTGCCATTGTTAAGAAAACCACTGGAAATACTTGCACATCCTACTTAATATACCAGAACTACAGATGGCAGCCGATGAGAGACCGTGCTTCAGTTTTAAGAATAGTCAAAGTTTGAAGCAGTTGTTATATTATAAAGAGCAGACACATATATCTAGGAAGACACGACCAGTTAAGAATGGTACCTCTGAATGTGGCAGATGTACTTTCTGTAGTTTCCTTTGTTGTGATAAATGCTTTACTCATCCAGTTTCTAACAAGACCTTTAGACTTAATGCATATGGTAATTGTGAAACTAGAAATGTTGTCTATCTGGTTAGATGTGTTGCATGTCAAGCATTTTATGTGGGTAAAATAAACCAAAGGTTTAAAGATCGTATCTGCAACCACCTGTCTGAGACTAAAAGAGAAATAGTTACAAATGTTCTGTATAAATACATTATAGCTCTGCAGATATTTTTAAAGTTTCAATTTTAGGAGTAGTTGACAATAATATCCGTGGGGGTAATATTAATGATTTTACTGAAAAGGGATAATTTAATTGGATTTCATGCTTAGGGGCACATATTTTGCCTGGTTTGAATAGGTATGTATCTTTAAAGCCTTTATTAAAAGAGAAGCACAAATGAGCCTAATTGTTATCTTATGACCCACTTTGATATTATATAAATGGTGGATAGTATTCTTTGTACTTAGGTACATGGGTTTATAGGTAGGTAGGTAATAGGTTATCTGTCTGAGGGCATTTATAAGCCTAGTCAGAGTGTGTCAGCTTTTGCCGCCCATTGATTAATTAACTGAGCCTCTGTCACTAAGAGCCAATGAAGTGATCTCAGGGGTGTATTTTCTGTTACCCATCCACTCGTCAAGGTTTCTCTTGAAGAGTGTTACTGAGGGGCTCTGCCTAATGCAGTTAGGAATTTTGTTCCAAAGCATGGGGAGTCTCTGTGACAGGAATCTATCCCTCCAGCATGTTCTATTTATTGTTGTGGTGAGGTTTAGCTCACTAGAGTGAGTGGCTTGCAGTGACTTGGATTTCTTTAGGTGGAGCATGTCTATCAATTCTCAGTTGGACATCGCTTTGTAAGTCAGGCAGAGATCACCTCTGAGTAAGCGATATGCCACTGAGTACAGCCGGAGTTTTTCCAGTCGGGCTGCATAGGACATATGTTTGAGGCCAGTGATTCTCTTGGTGAGGTACTTTTGTGGTCTTTCCAGCTGTTGGAAGTGTCTTTGTGAGGTACATCCCAAATGAGGCATTGTACTCTATGATGGGTCTGATGAGTGATGAGTAGAGGGGCACTATAACCTCTTTATTTCTAGATGCAAACCCTTTAATAATTAAATGGGCTACATAGAAGGCTTTCCTAACTACTTTGGCAATATGATTGTCAAAGGAGAGATTACTATCTACCTGGGTCCCCAGATCTCTTATTACCTCTTCTGTATTAAGGGGGCTGCCACCTATGTGGTAATTTGTGGGTGTTTTGTTTTTACCAAATGGGATGACTATGCATTTTTTGGCATTTAGCTTGAGACCATGACTTTGACACCAGGTGTCTGTCTCAGTAAGGCCCTTTTGGAGAATGTCCGTGTCAGCTGGAGAGTCAACTATGGCTCCCAGTTTGCAGTCATCGGCAAACTTGTTTAGCCATAGTCCTCCTGTGTTTGCCTGTACTTCTGAGAAGTATATGCTGAACAGTAGGGGTCCCAGGACTGAGCCTTGTGGGACACCACTTGTGACTGGCTTAGAGTCGGACGTGGAGCCCGCTATTCCTACCGTGTGAGTTCTGTCTGTAAGCCAGTTGGCAACTCATCTTGTGACGTAAGGGTTTATGTTCAGGCTGGTGAGTTATTCTATAATTCTCGAGTGGGGAATGGTGTCAAAAGCCTTGGCAAGGTCAAGGTAGGCTGTGTTAACCACCTTTCCCTCATCAGTAGCCTTGGTGACTGTCTCAAAGAAGTCAACCAGGTTTAGTAGGCATGACCTGCCCTTAACAAAGCCAAACTGGGTCAGGTCAAGTGTTTTGAGGTTCCCAATTTCTTTGTTAATGAGTTACATGATGATGCACTCCACAGCCTTGCAGATCAGGCTAGTCAGGCTTATGGGGCAATAGTTATCAGGGTCAGTTGTCGCCCCTCCTTTGTGGAGCGGAATAACCATTGCTGTGCCTGTGGAGAGGCTAAGGTTGAACAGTGTGTTTAGATGGGGGGTTAGTTCATTCTGTAGTTCATGCAAGATGCAGCCTGGGACACCATCTGGCCCCATTGACACTGTGCTTTTGGCTTTTGAAAGGGCTGTTTTCACCTGTGCGTCTATGATTTCCAGGATACTATACTTTTCCGGTATTGTTGTGGGCCCTTTTGGGGGTGAGACAGGGGTGAAGTTTGCACTGAATCTATCTGCCAGGATGTTGGCAATATCAGTAGGTTCAGTATATTTTGTGCTAATTTGCACTAGCTCAGAGCATATCTGTGAGTTGCCACTTAGATTCTTGATATAGCTAAAGAAGGCTTTGTGGTTATCTTTTGAATCATTGGCTATTTTTCTTTCAAATTTAGCCTTGGATGATTTTATGAGGGACCTTAGTTTCTTACTGATACTGACCAGGAATGTCTTTCCTTCTTGGGATTTGCTTTTTTTCTGAACTAGTTTCCTCCTTCTATTGTATTGCCTGTTTATGGCAGGGGTCCACCAGACTGGTTTCCTTCTCTTAGGGGAGTGAGTCTTGGTTTTGCTAGGGATGGCACGATCCATGCATCCTTGTAGGTGCTCATAGAGTTCATTTGTAAAGGTTCCTGCATCTTGAACACTGTTATCCTTTAGCACTGGGGCTGTGAAACTTACCATCTCTGTCTTAAGTAAGGTGAAGTTTGCTATAGAAAAGTTTTTCACTGTGGTTTCCATGGTTGGGAGTGGTGGTGTGTTGTGGAGATCCAGAGTGATTAGTTTATGGTCTGATCTAACCAGTGATGAGTTGACCTTTGTTGCAGAACACCTGTCACCCATGTTAGTGATCACCAGGTCCAATATGTTTTCACCTCTGGTAGGGGAGTTTACCAACTGATCTCGGACATTTGAGTTGATAAATTCCAGGAAGTGCTGGACCTGTGAATTTTTACTTAAGCAATTTTCCCAGTTAACAGTAGGGTTATTGAAATCATCCAATATCAGGGTGTTCGGTAGGACCTTCATGTTTTCCAGTGTATCCAGAAAGGCAGAGTGGTGGTCCTGCCTCATGGAGGGTCATCTGTAGCAGGCCACAATTTGCATTGCAGATTTGCCCGATGTTAGTTGCACTTGGATGATCTCAGAGGTATCATGCTGCGCCACTAACCTGGAGGTGTAGGTATCCATGATGAATATGGATACACCCCCTCCTTTTGTGTTTTGGTCCATGTTCTGTGGCCAAAATGTGTGGTATGAGTTGTAGCCTGGCAGTGCTTGGGTGCTCTGTGGAGCCTTGAACCAGGTTTCAGTTACTGCACATATGTCGACGTTCTCCATACTGAGGAGTGCTTTGAGTGCATGCATTTTGAGATTTAAACTCCTGGCATTGAGTAGCATAACCCTCATTTTTTATTTGTGCTGTTTACAGAGGTGGGTTTGACTTTTGAGCCTTGCCTAAAAAAGGCATTATGGGGGCAGCAAGAGCCTTGGCCAGTATTCGAAAGCCAAGGGGTGACAGGTGCAAGCCGTCTCTTGCGAAGCTCTCTTTTTGTTTGATATGCCTGAAGAAGCTTTGTTTAAGGTGAACATTTTTCTAGCAGTTTTAAAAGTTGTTTGAGTCTAATAAACCTCTTCCTTACCAGCTGCTCATGGTTCTAGTGACTTCTATTTTACTTGTTATTTTTTTTTGTTTGTTTTTGTAGTCACTGCATTTACTTGTGTACTGGCTGTATTTTTCTGCCTTTTAAAAAAGAACACATATTTACACTGCAGCCATCTGTTACCTCCTCTACGCACTGCAAACTTGGTCTCTCAGTACTTGTTCAACAATACATCAACTACACTACAGAAGTAAATAACAAATGCTTTCTTATATGCCATACACATCTTTATAATGACAATACACATTCAGATTTTCCAGTACTTGTAGTAATGTAGACAGGTGTTTGCATATAGTTTGTAAAGCTGTCTCTTAAAGTATACCTGCACATTGAAAACACAAATGCAAATATTACACATTGCGCACTAATCAGTCTGATATGGATAATTATCCATTTCCTAAAGGCCTCCCAATATCTTCTCCCCAACATCCAATGCTGATGTTATTCACTTGTGACGTGGCACTTGCATAAAGTACTGAGTTCTCTATTCTGTGTACTTAGGTAGGGTTCTAATTTCACTGCAGTCAACTGAAGTGTGTGTGTCTATCTAGTCAGAAGAGCATAATTATGTATCCTGCAGTCACCACTCCAACCCCATGGAGTATCAATATTTTTACATTTGCACATGCCTACACATCTATTAAATGTAGACCTCCAAACATCTTCTCTCCAACATGGTGATGTTATCTACTATAAATTGTCCTGCAGCCTTGTATAAGTCAGACTTGTGCTGTGGCAGTTGCTTGAAATACTGAGTTCTCTAGTCTGTGTACTTAGGTATGGGGTTCTGTTCTCACTGCAGTCAACTGGTGTGTCTGTGTGTGTTTGTGCACTTGCTTGACATTAGAGAGAGCATTTTACACCTGCATGTGGGACACTGCTATTACCATCTTCTCCTCACCGGACACTGCTGATGTCATCACCTATAAAGTGCTGTCTGATACTCTCCAAGTCAGACTTGTACTGTTATGCTTGCATTAAATACAGATGTGTCTAGTCAGTGTACTTAGATAGGAAGGGGTTCTGCTCTCATTACAGTCAACTAGTGTGTGTTTGCGCACTTGCTTGACATTTGAGAAAGCATTTTACACCAGCATGTGGGATACTGCCATTATCATCTTCTCCTGTCATCACATTTAAAGTGTTGCCTGACACTGTCCAAGTCAGACTTCTGCTGCAATATTTGTATAATACAGACAATATCAACACAATACACCGAAGATTGCTACACAGTAATGAAGACACATGAGATGAAACAAAAACATGGGGAGATTTCTTACATTATGAAAACAAATGCACAACCCAATGATAATGTAGACACCCCCCATGAGAAGACCAAGTGGTGTGTGACCTGTGTACTGAGGTAGATGGTATGTGGAATGTCCACCAGCATGTGCCCACAGTGGTGACTGCTTCCTTGTATGTAACACAACTCATGAGTATATGCAGGACATCCATCTCAAAGGCCATACTACTTCCATAGTTCACAGCCTTCATCACTCCAATAATTGAGTACAATGTATCCTTATTCATGTACCTCCATACACATCTTGCAGGGATACATAACTCAAGTGCACCACCTTTGCCACACTGAGCTCCCACACATCTTATTGACCATGCCTAGGTATTCTTTTTATTGCATAAACATTACTGTCTGATGGCGTGGAACCCCCATCAAGGTGATGTAACAAATTCACGTATGATACCTGTTCCAGTGATGCACACAGTACATACATAGCTGTTTTATAACATAGATAGCATTGCTTACATTTGTGACAGAGTGGATTGTGCCATATATAAGTCATGCACACCTGTCAACTAGCTTGGATTGATCATAATGCCACATACAGTATAGCAGAGTCCCTCCTAACACCTCAGTCAGATATTACAGTATCAGGACAGTGTGCTTGATTACCCTCATAGATTTCTGACATCTCATAAGAGTTGTACAATTGTGCTCATGCAGAACCATCTATAATCGTTCACAATCATATATGTTATGTCATAGACATGGGGTTACTGGTGGTATTAGTCTGTTATTGTCCATGATTGTGCATGGATCTGTTTACTGTTGTCCATGAGCTTGTAATTATATGTCCCACTTGATGAAGACTTATGCTGACATTACAGTCATATTTAGACAACTCATTTAGCACAGCTTCACAATATGCAGCTAACCCCTATTGTATATAATATCCCTGATAGATGTCCTCTCCATTGTTCATGTCAGGATACGTATATCACAAATACATCCTCTCTATTGTTGTCACCTTATGTGATAGTCACATAGTATACATTTTCACTGTGCAGTCTTTACTGTATCATTTTGACATGTGATTAGAGGTTCTGCTGCAGCTGTCTCCTTTTACATGTCCTCATCTACTGTAGATTAAGATGTTTAACTTGTCCTCTTTCCCTGCGTTCATTCCTGCAATTCATCTGTATGTCCCTATTTAATACACACACTTCCCCTGGCTGTTTATTTTAAACGGCAGTCCATGTACCATTACAGATCATTTATACAACTTTTGTACAAAATGCCAGAATTAACTCTGGTAATCACTGTGGCATTCTGCTCAATCCTGCAGACCTAGTTTGGCCATAGGTAAACAGGTTACATGTCTGCTGATATCCATGTTACTTTACATGGTTTCCTGGACAGCAACATTGCTGCTAGCCACAAAACCATGCTTGTTTATGTTTAAATGTAGTGTGTGGCATGAATATGTAATTAGTGCTGCTGCTCCCAGTACAAACACATAAACTCCATGTAGTATTGAATCCCCAGGTCAAATTTTTTTGCAATTCTCTTCTCCCTGACACACTCATAAAAGAGGAGAGAATGTGAAACACTGATTGCTACTGCAGTCAGAATAATTGTTTAAACTTGCAAGCCAATAGCAGGTAAATAGTTCTCAATGCTGCTCCTTGCAATGCTAGGGTATGTGTATGCAGTTGTGTAGGTTCTTACACCATGCCTGCCTGCCCTATACAGTGCAGATTTTGGAATTCAAGGATGCTAAGGAGTTCACATCTCATTTGCATATTGACAGTGCTAGCAGTGCTGAATCTATGCCATATAAAGGTAATTATGTAAGTAAGGAAGTTGTATCGTAGCAGGTGAGACTGATTCCACAGAGCTCAACATTTATTCTGCTGTAACAATTTATTTACTGCAAAGGTATGTTGCTGTTATTTTGCAAATTTCTGTATTTGAACTTTAATGATGGATTGCATTTCACAATACAGCCACTGGTTTACTATCTACTTTTCCCTCGTATTGTTGACATAGACATGTATATCAGATTTTTTTATTCCCATTACAAATATTTTTAAAGAATGCTACCTGACATAATGGAAACTTTTTTATCTTGGAATCTGACCAGTGATTACTGTAGAGTGTTGTATCAATTATTAGTATGGTCAGGAAGTTTTACATTTATAGCCTACCCATATGTCTTACGCCTGTGATTTATGCTTGGCTGCTCTCTGCACAGGTGGATATGCCACAAAAGTGTTATTCCTTTTTACATGAACAATATGAATCCTTCTTGTTAATACTGCAATGTACTACAGAGTTACACAACTGTTGTCTTTCTTATATACTTTTACCAGTATTTTTCATGCCTTTTATTTTGCTGTGTGGGTAGAGGTTCTGTATTAACTTGTGAGTACTCATAGGTTCATAGGTTCATAGGTTTATACTAGGCTATCTGCCCTAAGGCATTTATAAGCCCAGCCCAAAGTTTTGTGGCTTACGCCACCCCTTATATGAAAAAATACTGTGCCCATTAGTTTGTTGTGCCTCTGTCCAGCAGTGACACAGAGATGATTCCTGTGGTAAACCTACGATCTCCCATCCACAGGTCAAGATTTCTCTTGAACAGAGCCAGCAAGGTGCTCTGCCTCACATTGACCGGGATTTTATTCCACAGCATAGGGAGTCTCTGAGTGATAAATCTATCCCTCCAGCAGGTCCTATTTATATCCGTGCTAAGGTTTAAGTCACTTGCTCTAGTGGTTTTGGTGGATTTGGATTTTTTGAGGTGGAGCATGTCCATTAATTCCGGGTTGGACATGGCCTTGTATGTCAGGCACATGTCACCTCTGAGCAGATGGTATGCGACTGAATAGAGCTGGAGTTTCTTCAATCTGGCAGCATATGACAGATTTTGGAGTCTCTTTATCCTTTTGGTGAGGAACTTTTGGGGTCTCTCCAATTGCTGCAAATGTCGGGTGAGATACATCCCGAATGGGGCATTGTACTTGATCATTGGTCTGATAAGTGAAGAGTACAGGGGAACAATGACCTCACTAGATCTGGATGTGAATCCCTTCATGATCAGGTGGGCAATGTAGAAGGTCTTTCTAACCACTTTAGCAACGTGAGTGTCAAAAAAAAGGCCACTGTCAACCTGGGTCCCCAGGTCCCTGATAACCTCTTCTGTGCTTAGTGGATTGCCACCTATATGGTAGCTTGGGGTTACCTTGTTTTTCCTGAAGGGTATGACTATACATTTTTTAGCGTTTAACTTCAGACCATGGCTCTGACACCAGCTATCTGTTTCCGTGAGTCCCTTCTGAAGGGTATCCGTGTCCGATGCACTTTCCACTATGGCACCCAGTTTGCAGTCATCTGCAAACTTTGTCAGCCAAAGTCCTCCCATGTTGGCCTGTACTTCTGAGAAGTAGATGCCAAACAATAGGGGGCCAAGGACCGAGCCCTGTGGGATACCACTTGTGACCAGCTTGGAGTCTGACATAGCACCAGCAACTCTAACCCTGTGGGTTCTGTCCTTAAGCCAGTTTGCAACCCATCTTGTGACATATGGGTTTACGTTTAAGCTGGTAAGTTTTTCTACAATATCCAAGTGGGGTATTGTGTCGAAAGCCTTTGCAAGGTCAAGGTAGGCTGTATGGACTGCCTTTCCCTCATCAATGGCCTTGGTGACTGTTTTGAAGAAGTCGACTAAGTTCAAAAGGCATGATCTGCCCTTGACGAAGCCAAACTGGGTTGGGTCCAATGTCTGCAAGTCCCCTATATCTTTGTTTATGAGCTCCATTATGATCCTCTCCATAGCTTTGCAGACTAGACTTGTTAAGCTTATGGGGCGGTAATTACCAGGGTCCGTAGAGGCACCGCCTTTGTGGAGTGGGACCACAGTTGCCGTACGCCACTCCTTGGGCATGTATCCTGTGGTAAGGCTGAGATTAAACAGCTGCCTTATGTGCGGGTTTAGTTCCTCATTTAGCTCGTGTAGCACACAGCCGGAGACACCATCCAGTCCCATTGATGCTGTGTGAGGGGAGCCTTACTTTTTCCATTTAGTCATGCATGATGAATGCAAACATTTACAAATGTGTTTTTACAACAAATCAGTTGTGGCTTATTTTTTTATCTCTTTTCTGTTTCATGTTATACAGGGCTATGGAACATAAGACATCTGCAGCCTTCAAAACACCATACAGTGACACAGGCAATGAAGTCATTGTCCAGGCACAACATCGACATAGCTCATTCTTCCTAGCTGGAAACACAGGTGAGAAGTCCACCCATTAAAGGCATGTGGTAACAGGTGGTAAATGATGCTAATATGGTTGCCAGGCATGGAAGCACCTATTAACAAATTATAAATGGTCACACCTGTCCAAGATGTCAGGATATAGTGCTAACACAGCACTTGCTTGTATCTTTGCAGTCACACACTCACATTTGAATCAAACTTGTCCATATCCTCTCAGACACACCCACATGATATCCTAACACTATTGTTGACTTACATACATCTATTTCTAATGGCCCTGACAATTGGATACTACTTGCACATACTCACATCTTTGGTGTCAGGCTTGTCCTCCTGTCCCCCCACACCAGCCCCACCCTGTGCAAGTGCTGATGACTGTGCCCTGCCATTTACACCTTTCTAAGTGACTTAGGGTTGTATATATGTCTGATGCACAGAATAACAGCTAATAATGGTTGCTTAGTCAAACTTGCTTTAATGTAAATGTTTTACAGAAGAAACATTTTAATTTAACTTTCATAATCAGTTATGAGTAATTGTTGACCCCTATTGTATTTGTGTTAGTATACATAGTAATGCATTCAAAGTAGATATTCAGTTCTTCCTTGTTTCTATAATTGTACAAATGATGCTACCATTGACCTGCTCATTAGTTTATATAGAGTGCTCAATTGGAATGTCTGATGCACAGTATTTGGTAAAACCATAGCTGTTTATTACAAACATCAGTCATAAGCTAGTCCTGACATTACTGTACACCTGAGACATGTTCAACTTGGGGACATATAAGTATTTGCATATGAGAGCAATCAGTTATATGCCTTTTTTCTAAAACAGGTCCGACATTTACCTTGTCATTACTGGATGTCAAGTTGTGTCCTTGGGGGTTGCCTCTATTGAATGTTATCAGTACACAGCCATTACATGGTGAAGTAAAAGTTGTGAACTTAGGCAGACATCAGTTTTAATATTTGTATATGCCTAGGTTCTTAGATTTTCCCTTATGCAGTAAGTGTGTGTGGCATCCTTTGTCTCTTAATCAGAGCTATGGCATACTGTGCTCACTTACGTCTGCCAGCTCCATCTGTAGCTGGTGGGTCTCCCTCAGATTCCTTGTCTTTATCTACGGAGCTGCTGGCCCTGCCTGTGGTCCTGGAATAGGTGGTCCTGGCCCTTGCTGCCTTGTTCTAGCTGTTTCTGAGAATTATATTATGTAACTTGACACAGACTGAGAGTAAGTCAGCACAGGTGTGAGTTGTACTGTAATGTACCTCCTGATGTGTCTAGATTTGAGTATGTCAAATAAACATTCTGTGATAGCCCTAGTTTGAGCATGGGCATCATGTTGTACTTACTTAGTGGTATTGTGTGGGTTTCTCATGGGTGTCATGAGCAATGGGTTCTAGTGCATAACCTGCATCCCCCACTAGTTGCCCTTATGAAAAGTCACTCAACATATCATGTGTACAGCTGACAGGTTTGCCTTATGTGTGAGTTGTGAAAACTGCCTGGGTTGCCTGCCCAGACATTATAGATGATCCCTTAGATATTTCAGACAGCTTGACAGTTTAGAGAGTGGTATCCATTCCTGTTAATGCATGTCCTTCCCTGTTCACAGGGTCGGCCTTTTATTTCTATGTGTGTGCAGTCTATGACCCCCAAAACTTCAGGGGAAATGTACTATTGCGTAACAGTCCTGCATGGTTCTTGCTCTCTCTTCTGAGGTGCGTGCAAAACAGATACAATCTCTTGCATGTTCTAGCATTGCATTTACAAACTGATGAAATATTCTAGAGGCTGAGGCCTGGGACACCCCTAATATATCCTCCCTGTAGGTCTCTGGAAATTACCACTAACTTATATATGTAATGCTGAACATACCTTTGTTTCCACGGAGACGGGTTCTTCATGATTTTTACTGGATCTGAGGTGGGGGGGCAGAGATTGCATAGTTCTTTTAGTGTATCACTGACCACCTTGTATCACTCTACAATTTCTATGTCATGCAGTCCATGATAAGTCAAATGGAGTTTGAACACCCTACTTCTCCGTGGCTGGATCTGGTAGCAGCAGCAGCAGTACCTCGAATTAAAGCATGTTGCATATACATGTAAAGGAGAACAGCACTAGTAACTAACATTTTTTAAGTGAAATCCTGCCTGGATTCCAAAAGGTTTTAGTGTTCAAGGCAAAAGGCTGCAGTGAATATGAATAATGGCTTTATAGCTTCCAGAATAGCTCCGCCATCCTGGATTGGTTAGTTAGAATATTATGTGGCTAGTTATTCTTTCATCAGCATATTCTGCTGTTTACCCTTGCTTTGAGTGCAGAGCCATTTCACGAATACCAAATAGAATGCTATTCTGTAGGCGTTCATGAATCCGACCCAGTATTGAGCAATAAAGTGTGCCTTCAATGCCCTGAAGTACTATTTGTTAAGTAATTACTTCAGTTTGGTGACTAATCATGCTCGTTCACAATTGTTAAGTATGTAGATTTATGCCAGGTGCTATCCCTCCAGACCTACCAATGAACATTGACACACAAACCCAGTCTAACCAATCAAAATGCTAATGATTGAGCCTGCAAAACATTGTTATGAGTCAAAACCCTTGAGCATTCTGCTGGGAAGGGTAGGTGTACCATGTTTGCTCTGGACAAGGGATAGAGTGTCTTTACAAGGTATTTGAAAATATATACTGCAAGAACATTCTCATGATCATCTAGGCATCACTCTGTATAAGCTAGCTAATAATGATGTGTTAAGTGATCACTACTACAGTATAAATGAGGATGTCTTGCTACAGTAAAATCAAGAAAATTGTTCCTTATCTGGAGATTCAGAGTATGTAAGTTGAAGCTTGCAAGAACCTGGAAGTGTGCAATGTGACAGCCCAGTCAGAGTGAACTTTGAACTATACTTGAAAGAATCTTCTGGAGTTTAGAGCTGAAACTGGGGCCTGTGGGAGGAATATAGCCTGTATTTACAAAGGCTGTAATACGCTATAATGCTATTTGATGGGAAGGAATTCTTGAGCACTGATTTGTTTTGGTTTGGTTTGGTTTCAAGCCAAATAGGCTGTTTTATTTTTATTTTCCTATGATTTTGTGAACAATAACCTGTGTTTTATAGAAGTCCTGTCTCCAGCATCTCCTTGGACTTGCACTATATCTATCTATCTATCTGTTTATTTATCAATATATATATATATATATATATATATATATATATATATATATATATATGGATTCACTTCATAACACTGAAACAGCAAAATACTGAAAATGACAAAACTTCATAATACTGAAGACCAAAACACTGAAAGCTCAAAATATTGAATACTCAAAACACTGAAACTCAAAATACTGAAAGCACATATTATGCGTAAACTAAGCTTAAACAACATAAATCATAGCAATTTCTACCAAATATATGCAGGGGGGCAAGCCCCCCACACCCCCTGCTAATTATATATATCTACTCCAAGATTGCACTTAACTACACTATGTGCAATCTTGGAGTTGATATATTTAATTAGCAAGGGGTGTGCAGGGGGGCTTGCCCCCCTGCATATATTTGGTAGAAATTGTTACGATTTATGTTGTTTAAACTGAGTTTATGCATAATATGTGTTTTCAGTATTTTGAGTTGCAGTATTTTGAGTTTTCAAGATTTTGAAGTTTCAGTATTTTGGTTTCAGTGTTTTGAGTTTCAGTATTTTGATATTTCAATGTTATGAAGTGAATCCATATATATATATATATATATATATGTAGACATATTGGCCATGCAACCATGCCTAGCTGAGGTGTTAAGTAAAAAAAGAGGTTCTGATTCAGGTTGAGCTTGGATGGATAATAATACTACTACCACTACTACCACTACTAATAATAATTATAGTATCTGTTTGTTAACCAGGTAGGCCCACAGGAGACAGTTCATTTTCAGGGACAACATAGGAGCCATGCCTGGTGAAGAGACTTACTCAGAATCACACAGTAGGCAAATTGAAGGTGTTGGAACCAAACCCATGAGAAGCTGAGCATATCTAAACAATCCTACCTTGGTTTGTGATTTACTTTGGAGTTGACTGGTAAGAGAAGTTTTATTTAAATTTATATTTTATTTGTTATCACTGTTTTTCACTGTTTGTAAGTAGGAAGGGATAGCTTGTTAACAAGATTTACTTTGATTCATATTTTGTTGTTTTACATTTAATTTCACTGTTGGTTGTTAGTACAGCGTAGGTTTTAGACAGGCAAGCTTTAGCTACCCCAAGGGGTCTAGACAGCTATAAATTCACACAGACTGCAAAGAGGAAAATCATGAGCACATCTAAACAATCCTACCTTGGTTTGTGATTTATTGATCTTTACTGTTAAAAAGTAGTGCCTCTGCGAGTGACAATGAGCAGCGTAAAGGAATTATAACTTTTGTTTGGCTTTCAGAACTTGTATGGTCAGAACAACTTTCCTGTACTTAATTTATTATTTAGTTGTATATTGCTGGTGTGATTTTTTTGTCATATAACTTTATTAAAGTTCTCTTTGAATTCTGTGGTTACTGTTATTGATTATTCTTTTCTTTTACAATATTTTAATTAATTTGAAGCTGAATATGGATTCCTTAAATGAATATGCAATGAATGATTTGCTAATGCACAAATATCTTGTAGAATGTAATAAATGCTATGCATATTTAAAGGTAACAGCTGATAACACTAGTGATCTGTGTTCCCTGTGTCAAAAGTTGGATGATTTGCTTACAATTGTTAGAAGTAAAGCTAGACTTAATGATGGTGATTGCACTTGTGCTATTGGCATGTCTTGGAGAACTGTTGCTTCATATATTAATGACTGGACCGATTAAATAAATAATGTTAGGCATAGAACAAATAGAACACATTTAGGAAATGATGCATCTATTGTCTGCAAAGATCATTAATCCCCTATGAAACAAGACGATGCCCCTGACAACTTTGGAATTCTGGATGCCAGTATTCAGCAATCTGAGGATCCAGTTTGTTTAGAAGGAAACAAAAAAGAAAGAAAGGAAGAAGTTCTCAACAAATAACAAGGAAGAAAAAGAAACTGATTAATGACTGTTAAGGAAAGAGAGTATGTAGTAAAAAGGACACTGCTTTGTTATGTAACACAAGTTACAGGGAATTATATTATTTTTCTATCTGAAAACCTTCAGTCTGCAGAAAAAGGCATCATTTTTCTAAAAGAGAAGGTAGAAAAAAGAGGCAAGGCGCAGATGAAAAGGAAGAAATCAAAATTGAATGTGGAAGGACTGAAGAACATTAATGTAAGAAAAAAGAAGAGAAAGACAGATGCTGACTACAGGGCTCAAGCTGTGGATTTACAACACCAGCTGGATAAGAATTTAATACACATTGAGAACAGTGGGATTAATAAGACTAATGGTGATGAAGATCTATCCTTCATAACAATTGATAGAGCAGATATTACTGTATTAGGAGCTGAAGATTTTTCAGAGCTGGCAACCAAATATATACTTGTAATTGAAGATTCAATTATTAGAGGAACTGATACTTACATTTGCAGAGAAGATAATAGGTTCATAGGTTCATAGGTTGGTACTAGGCTATCGGCCCTATGGCCTATACAAGCCTAGCCATAACAATTCCCTGGCTATTTCTTCCCACATTATTTACTTCCCTGGACCCCTGTCTAGCATGGTGACTGACATGATCCCCGGGGTGAATTTCCTTTCTCCCATCCAATCATCATGGTTCCTTTTGAAGAGGGCCAAAGAGGCACTCTGCTTGACATGTAAGGGCAAGCTATTCCAGAGTCTGGTGAGTCTCTGGGTCAGGAACCTATCTCTCCAGCATGTTTTGTTTATTGTGATGACAAGGTTTAGATCCCTGGACTGTGTGGCTGTGAGGGATTGGGATTTCTTTAAGTGTAGCATGTCCAACAGCTCTGGGTTTGACATGGCCTTGTATGTTAAGCAGAGATTGCCTCGGAGTAGACGATATGTGACAGAGTATAGCTGGAGTTTTTTAAGGCAGTCAGCATAGGGCATCTGCTTTAAGCCTGTGATTCTTTCAGTGAGGTATTTCTGCGGCCTTTCCAGTTGTTGCAGATGTCTTGAGAGGTACATACCAAATGAGGCATGGTATTCTATAATGGGTCTAATGAGGGATGAGTACAGTGGGACAATGACCTCCTTTTTTCTGGATGAAAAGCCATTAGTGATGAGGTGTGCCACATAGAAGGATTTCCTGACTGTTGTGGCGATGTGATTATTGAAGGTGAGACCACTGTCCACCTGTGTCCCTAAGTCCCTTATCACACTTTTGGTGTTTTGTGTACTGCCACCTATGTGGTAATTCATGGGTACATGTTTTTTCTCAAAGGGGATAACTTTACATTTCTTGGCATTGAGCTTGAGCCCATGGCTCTGGCACCAAGCATCTGTTTCTGTAAGGCCCTTTTGTAGAGTATCCGCATAATTTAGGGATTCAATAATGGCTCCCAGTCTGCAGTCATCTGCGAACTTTGTTAACCAGAGTCCCGTAGTGTTGGCCTGTACTTCAGAGAAGTAGATGCCAAACAAGAGAGGTCCCAGGACTGAACCCTGAGGTACTCCACTTGTCACTTGTCTGGAGCTGGATTTGGAGTCAGCTACTTTTACAGTGTGGGTTCTGTCAGTAAGCCAGTTGGCAACCCATCAAGGGATGTAGTGATTAATGCCCAGCTTAGTAAGTTTATCTATGATTCCAGAGTGGGGGATGGTGTCAAAGGCCTTGGCAAGGTCCAGATAGGCTGTGTGGAATCAACATCGAATAGTGTTATGCTTGCCAGGAGCTAAAAAAGGAGATGTGAGATAAGCCTTGGAAATCCCTCATGTAAAGAAATACAGATCAATTATTATTCATGTGAGTACAAACAATGTCATCTGTAGGAATTCTCTGTCTATTAGTAAGGAACTGACAGCCTTCTTAGTATAGCTTGTAATGGTGTTAGGACATATTTTATACAAATCACCAATAGAAAGGATTGTCAT
The DNA here is from genome assembly GCF_019279795.1 of Protopterus annectens. Lineage (NCBI taxonomy): Eukaryota > Metazoa > Chordata > Ceratodontiformes > Protopteridae > Protopterus > Protopterus annectens. Next base: position 1,781,461,845 of record NC_056732.1, read on the forward strand.
GTTACTGTGAATGAAAAAATTTTTTGGGTAAATACCTACATGGAAAAAATGTCTTGTTTTAAAAAATAGAAATGTGGAATGCATCCAAGGCTAGTTTTGGCCACACATGGGTTAAGACAGGATGACATGCATTTGTCAAGATCAGGGAAGAGAGAATTTTTGCAGCAGATTTAGAAATATTTGACAAACACTAAGCAGGATTGTTGCCAGGTCAAAAATTGAACAGTTCACAGATACCAACATTTGATGCATCTCTGATGGTTGTTAAGGCTAGGAGCATTAATAATAAAGTTTTTTTATTGAAAAATGTGCTACGTTCCCACAAGATTGATGCTGTTATTATTTGTGAAACATGGTTAAAGAAGAATGACTTGAAACCAGTTCTGTCAGGGTATAAATGTTTTTACTGTAACAGACATTCTAACAAAAAATCAGGTGGAGATGTTATGATAGAATAGGGGTTAAAGATAGTTATGAGACCTGTGATTATTACATATTCAATTATAACACCAGTACTATAGACTGCAACTGTGACAATAAATACAACCCTGGAACATATAACAATTGTTGGAGTGTATAAACCACCAAAGTCAAGTGCAAATGACCTAGAGGAATTCTTACACTTCTTGCATGAAAAACAGGAGGGAAGAATAAAATTAGCGGGGGACTTAAATTTACCAGAAACAGACTGGAATAATATTGATTCAAAAATGTTACTAAAGAAATTATTCACAATGTATATTCATGAACAACATTTGCTTCAAGTTACACAAAATCTACCAGGGGACAGGACATACTAAACATTATTTGTGTTCCTAAAGAAATTACTGTTACTTCAAGTCAAGTCTGACCTCTGTTGATGTGCAGAGATCATGGAATTATAAAGGTTATTTTTTTTTTTTTGCTAGATAATTCTGCCTAATCTGCCAAACTGAAATCTAAACCAAGGCACAGAAGGTTAATTACAGATTATATGGAAGCAAAACAGTCACTTTGTAAAACCACCTGGAGTGAGGTGTTCAGTGGAAAAACTGCAGATGAAATGTGAAAAGTTTTGAAAAAGAAATTGCTTCAGTGCAAAAAATCAAAACAAAAAAATGTTTAATATCAGGATCTAGGCATACAACATCATGAGGTTATATTTCCATAAGAACAAAATATCTGATTAAGGTGAGAGACAAAAAATATAAGAAATGGAACAGAGGTGGAACTATAACTTTGAAAACTGAAATAACCAAGCGAGACAAACAGATTAAGCACAGCGTGAGACAAAATCAAGAAAAATTTGAAGAAAATTTATATAAAGATATTGAACATAATAGGAAACCTTTTTACAGATACACAAGATGTAGAAGGAGTAAAAACAGACAAATTTATAAACTGTGTGCAGACTCTAAAATGTATTCGCAGACACAACAGATTATAGATATATTCACAAAATCATATGCAAAATAGTTTGGCTCCACAAAAAGGGGTGATACGTTGTCCTAGTGACATCCAGGCAACCCCAGAAACTGGAATCAAATTTAATTATATTGAAAAAAGAACTGCACAAACTGGATACAAACAAAGCACAGGGAGGAGATGGAATTAGTAACAATGACATGAGAACACTTCAGCAAGAACTTATGGTACCATTATATTTATTATTCACTAGCTCATATAAATACGGGGAGATTGCTCAAGATTGGAGAGATGAGCTTATTAAACCTGTCTTTAAGGGAAAGGGGAGTAGGACAAACCCAGAGTCATAAAGATTCTTAAGTCTACTTTCATGTTGTGGAAAAATAATGGAGAAGGTAATACTGGATAAGATATTGTCAGAACTGGATAGATTGGGACTTGAAACCATATATCAGCATGCATATGTTGAAAATAGATCTATTACCACCTGTAACATGGTGTTCTATAACAATATAATAACAGCTATGAACGAAAAATTGTGTCGTGATGTAATTTATATACATTTAACTTCAGCATCTGACAGGGTCATACACAAAACACATCAATAAATTAATACAACTAGGTATTGATGTACTCTTGATAAGATGGATAGCTGCATGACTTACATATAGGACATGGCAAGTATCATAAAGCAACTAGACAAGTGAAATCCTTGGTTACAGTCAGGGTGTCCCACAGGGCTCTGTCCAAGGCCCTTGTTTAGAGTGTATGTTTCAGACCTAACCTTTTTCATCTGAGGTATTCTACAGTCTATATGCAGATGACCTGAAATTGGGTAAACTGATTACATGTGTTACAAATAAGGCATGTCTGCAAAATAACTTGACTAAACCATTTGGGCACAGGAGAATAATATGCTGATAAATACATCAAAAACTAAACATATGAGATTTGGGAGACACAAATTGAAAGGTGAATATTTAATACAGCACACAGTGATTGAAACTGTAGACTCATTTAAGGACCTGGGCATATGGTTAGCTTCATCTATGAGTTTTTCAGAACTATAAGTTGTATAAAAAGATTTATAAAGTCTAAGAAATCAAAAATTATGAAGTCATTGTTTGTTAGTTACATTACACCCGAACTTGAGTATGGAATAACAATATGGATACCCTATAAGAAAACAAGCATGAGTCAACTGGAAAGAGTACAGTGGAAATATACAAAAGGCATCCGTGGTTGTGAAAATGTAAGTTATTATGAAAGACTAAAATATCTGAACTTGCACAGTGTCTGTTACAGATATCTAAGAGGAGATCTTATTCAGGGATATAGGACATTTAGTGACAACTACCTCTGGGAATGTTTGGGGTTATCAGAAAGTACTAGAGAATCATTAGACAACCTATGTAGAAGATTCTATAGGAATTAGAAGTGTACTAATTGGTTCTCTGGCAGATTAGCTGATGCATGGAGCAGACTAGTTTACAAATACTTTTAAGAACAGCCAGGATGAAGGGCATTAATGCCCATGCTTGAAATATGTGTGCATATGTATGTAACTGCATAACATTACATTGTCTTAAATGAATTCATGTTGATCCATCAAAGGCAGTTTCAAAGAACTCAAATAAACCTAAACCAATTTGCCAAAACCACTTTCAGTGAACATTGAAACATTTCTTTTGCAGAGGGCAAGCACCCCTGCACCCCCCCCCGGCCCACAATCCCTAGAATTATATATACCAACTCCAAGGTCATACAACAGTGGAGAAAAAGGCAATTTCCACTTTCACTGAAGGCAGTTTCGGCAAACTGACTTTGGTTTCTTTGCATCCACTGAAATCGCTTTTGATGGATTGACATGCTGTTGTCATATCTCTGTGGCAACCTGACAAACATATTAGAGCTATGAATAGATGGGTGGGTGGATGGATTAACAGATGGATGGACAGATTCTATGTGTCTAGAAAAGGTTAGGGAAATTGTTATTCAAACTGCTTATATTTGGTCTTTCAGTTTCAAGTGCTTTTCATGTTGGTATGTTTTAATGTGCAGTTTTAAACCAATGCTCAGTATCATTTTACCCTCTGTTTTCATTATTGTAAAATGTGCTTAAATTGGGTTATCTACAATTCATGAGGAAAGGAATATATCATTTCACTTACATCTTAAAGAAGCCATCTAACTGGCCAATTTCAACTTGCTTTGTCACTTACCTCAGTGGCTAATAGTTAGCTTTAACAGCTTTGATGAAAAAGATAATTTGAAATTAGTTTTGAATAATGGTTGACAACAAAAATATTCACTTTTATGATGAACAAATTCTGTTGTATCTACTCTTTACAGTAGACAGAGGCAGTGTGTGTGTGTGTGTGTGTGTGTGTGTGTGTGTGTGTGTGTGTGTGTGTGTGTGTGTGTGTGTGCAGGAATGCATGTCTGCATGTGTGTGTATGTGTGTGTGTTTGTGATTGAGCAGATGTACATCTACTTGTGCACATATCATATCATATCCTTTACTAATAAAAACAAACAAAAAAAATAAGGCCAGCCTTTAAGCAGTTGAGTGAATGTGACTAAACCACAGGATCACTTGTTTTAATTTATTTTATTTATTTTCCTTTTGTTCACCATGTTTATTCAAAAAAAACTTTACAATGGAGAACTGGAGAAAAAAAGCTTCAAAATATTACAAACATTTTAAACATACATTTAGTCATATACACAAATGCATCATTTATAACTATGTCAGAAAGATCCCAAATTAGATATTCTTAGTTCTTTGTTCTTGATGTACACTAAGCATCTCTGCAGCATTTTACTTTTTATGAGCTATGAGTTTTTCTAGCAAAACAAATCCTAATTTATTTTTATAAACATATTTGGAGGAAGGAAAACAGACATGGTAGAATAATATTGCAATGTCATTATTAAGATGGCTATCATTTTGCAACAGTTATTTAGATATTTTTCGTACTTTTATATTGTTTACACACGGGTTATCATTAGCATTTCTAGCTCTTTTTGTCCCTCCAGTTCCTACAGCAGGGTACAATGATTTTTCTTCACTTCCAAATACTGCTATAAAAGTGAGATTTGTATCATTTACAATTGCTTCCAGACATTGCCTTGCAAACTCAGCCATTTTTGGTGCTCGGCCAGATGTGCCCACTATATATGGGAGTTTTGGCACTGACTCAGCGATTTGAGTAATTGCAATCAACTCCAGAGCAGCATCCTCCTGGTCTTTTGAAAACCCATCCCAGGCATTATTATCAGTTGGATGCTCTAAGCTCTTCAGCAGTTTTTGGGCAATTTCTTGATCTGTTAACTTTGCATTGCTCAGCAGTTTTTCTATTGTTTTATTATATGAAGGTGGTTTACAGACCTGCTGTCGATATACACAAAGCTGGCCAGTTCCATGTGGTGCTGTTCCAATTTCTATTTTTCGTGTTTTACCAGCAAGATGAAAACTGACATTATATTTCTCAGGAATTGCATAGTTAAGGTGGCTCAGAATAGAAAAGAATTCTACTGGATCTTTAAAATCATTTGGCACAATTATTTTGGATTGCCCAGTATTTTGATCAAATGTTTGCCATTGTTTCAGTGTGTTTATGTAATGCATTATACCTTTGTAGTTTCCTGCTATGGGAGGTGCTCGTTTCTGAATGTTGTGAAGCTGAGAAAATGCTATATTTCCCTCTGTGTTCCGGGAACGTTGATGCTCTGCAGGATTCTGCAGAGCTTTTATGACATTGGATGACCTCTCTGCTATGTTTGTCACCTCTTCATTTCTACTTGCAAAATTTTCATCAGCTGCATCTCTACTATGCGTGTCCATCTTGGCAATATGTTGCAGAGGGATACTTAATAAACAAACTTGATATTCTTGGGCACAAAGTGCTACAAGGAGAAACAGACCACTGGCTTTCATTCTTCAAACACTTGTTTTGATCTTATAACTTACGTACCGAGCACAACCTGTTAATAAAAATAAGGTAATTTAAAGAAATGTGCATTGCAGCTTCAGGATACATAATAGGATATTACTGAATGGTTGCAATTCCTAATTTTAATATTTAATGATGATATTTTTCCTCCACTGCGACATATAAAAATACAGAATAAAATAATGCAAACTTCACTTTCTTTCAATATACGCTTTTTTTTTTTTACTTTAGGCCTAAGAACTACAACTAATGGTTAGCAGACATAAATACAAATTAGAGAAAATCTGTATTCATAACAGATAATAAAACTGCATAGCTTAAAGCAGCCCTCTCTATGCCAAAAGAAAAGCACATCTGAATAAGGTACTCACCTTAATAGTAGATTTTAAAGCAGTCAGATATAAACATTTCCCTAACATCATCCTTTTACTGTTCTGAAATTTCTGAGCAGTTCTCGTACCATTTTGCAGAAGCCTTCATCAGTCTCAAAAACAATTTGATGATATCCATCTTATACTGTTTCATTTAACAACAGTTCTAGATCATATCTTTTTACTGACATGATACACTGACTGCAGGGAATCTGAATACAAGTGTAATTGTGGCTGATGAGATGCATTCTGCAAAACGTGAATTTAAAACACTCTAAGGAAACCAAACTCATACTTGAGTTACGTAAAACCTGAGGAAACAACCAGGTTGACTGTCCCAATTTATACAGGGGAATAGTGGGAGGGTTGTTACAGTGGACTCTTAATGTTTTTATTTATGATTAAAGTGAATGCATCAGTTAGCTGCACTATCTTACAGTGGAGAAATAGCACAGCAGTCTATAAAGTTGGGTGGTATCCCAAGCAATACCTCAGAGGAAAAGGAATGTCAGAGTTGCCCAAGTTAATCATGCCCTGCCCTATGATCCAGTTTTCAGTGTTTAAAAGTGTCATCTCCATGGTACAGACACCTAAAGCCCTGACTATGATCCAGAAAATGGAGGACCGACTAATAATGTAATGGCTGTAGGATGGGGAGCCTAGGAATGGTGACATTAAATGGTCAATGTTGGATCACTCATCTTGGGGGAAGGAGGCAGCCCATGCCATTCTATTGTTGGTACCTGGGGGATGTTGGCTGGCATAATAGGCAGCCTTAAATAATCAAGGTTTGTATACTCACCAAGCAGTATTCAATGTGGACAGGGATTGAGTACATGCATAAATATTTTTCAGCAGGCACAGCACTATGGAAGCATATACATATTAGAATGCCACAGCGGTAGGGCAAAGGACAAACTTCTTTAATCCTTGCAGGATGATACCCATTACCCTCAAATCTTGTCCCTTTTTCTTTTTCTGTTTATTATAGTGTCTGTTTGCATAATCTATCTTCTTGTGTTTTGAGTCTTTTACAGGATATGTTACTAATATGGTAAATTTGCTGACATTAAATATGTGGGTTCTTTGTTCTCCATGGAAACATAAGCCAATTAAGGAATGGCTGGGGATAGTGAACTGTGACATTTTCTTTAGTCAGGAATGCAAAACTGCAGAAAAATATGCTAGAGTTTTATCCTTTTCTTGCAATGGGTGAACTTATTTGTTATTGTAGCACACAATCAAAACAGGGAGTTTAGTGAGGGATAAACCCTTTGAATTGTAGGCTGCAGCAGAAGCTTAAAAACAGGCAAAATAGGTTGTACTTGGGCTGTTTTCTGAACCTGAAGGGCTGTAAACTTTGGGATCTATCAGTGGTCCTAATACTGATGACCAGTCCTGCTATGCTGATTTGTTCAGTAGTATAAAAGCATGAGTAGCTGGCATACACAGAATTATTGCAATTGGTTATAATAATGTTGCACCTCATTCTGCAAGCGACAGGAGCAATGCAGATAGTGTCAAATCATATTAAATCTCAAAAGATTATTGAAGAGGCTTCTGATTACTTGGCTTTAGTGGATGCCTGATGGATAATGAACCCCTCTGATACATATCTTTATGCTGAACTCTCCTCAAGGGATTGTATGTATTTATTTAATTGTTTTACTTTTTGCCAGTTTGGTTCACTCTACTGTTAATACATCAATCATCCGAGCCCCTAATAATGGCAATGAGGCAATTTGGATTGATTTCTCACTGAAATGGTATTCTTAAGTGAAGGAGGCTTGTTAGATGGACCCCCTGATTGTTAAATATAAGTAGGTTATAAATTACTTTATCAAAGGGGTTGAGCATTTTATATCTAAGACCTGTCACTCTAGTATATCAATTAAGACATGGCTTCTCTCTTTGAAACTGTTACTGAACTTATGTAGTGGGCACAAAAATCATTACTATATGTAGTTCCTGCCAGACTAATTGCCTATGAGAAGAGAGTTATGGGATTATAGAACATATGCAAAATAGAAAGGTTTAAAAACCCAAATGTGTTAAAAGAATATAAAGCAGTACACCAACAGAGAAATCACAGGTCATTCTTACCAATGCTATTTTTACTACTGGGGGCAGACGAAAAATGTGGCAAGTTGTTAGTCTTCAAAATAGACTTCTGAAAAGAAAGGCACTTATCCCAGAGATAATATCTTCCCCCTGTCTCAGACTTGATACCATCCCTGAAGGTGTTAATAAGTTATTTTGTGATTTTTTTTTTTCAAAAGATAACACTAATTCAGATCATCCCCATGTCTATATGAACTGTTTGCTTGAATATATGGATTTGCACACCCTGTCAGCCAAGCATGGAGTATATCTGATTGCCCCATCTCAAAACAAGAACTATATAAGGCAGTATTGTCAGCTCATAAGGGGAAAGACCATAACTTAGATGGTCTAAATATGGATCTGTATACTTTCATAGGTTCATAGGTTCATAGGTTCATAGGTTCATACTAGGCTATCTGCCCTAGGGCATTTATAAGCCTAGCCAGAGTGTGTGTGGCTTTCACCACCCCTTAGGATGAGAATACTATACCCATTAGTTTGCTGTGCCTCTGCCCAGCAGTGACACAGAGATGATTCCCGGGGTAAACCTATGATCTCCCATCCACTCGTCAAGATTTCTCTTGAACAGAGTCAGTGAGGGGCTCTGCCTCACATGGACTGGGATTCTATTCCATAGTGTAGGGAGTATCTGGGTGATGAATCTGTCCCTCCAGCATGCCCTATTTATATCCGTGTTGAGGTTTAAATCTCTTGCTCTCGTGGCTCTGATGGATTTGGATTTTTTGAGGTGGAGCATGTCCATTAATTCCGGGTTGGACATGGCCTTGTATGTCAGGCACAGATCACCTCTGAGCAGATGGTATGCGACTGAATAGAGGTGGAGTTTCTTCAGTCGGGCAGCGTATGACATATGTTTGAGCCCCTTTATCCTTTTGGTGAGGAACTTTTGGGATCTTTCCAACTGCTGCAGGTGTCGGGTAAGGTGCATTCCGAATGGGGCATTGTACTAAATCATTGGTCTGATAAGTGAAGAGTACAGGGGTACAATAACCTCTCCTGATCTGGATGTGAATCCCTTCATGATCAGGTGGGGAATATAGAAGGTGTTCCTAACCACTTTGGCAATGTGAGTGTCAAAATAGAGGTTGCTGTCAACTTGGGTCCCCAGGTCCCTGATAACTTCTTCCGTGTTTAATGGATTACCACCTATGTGGTAATTAGGGGTTACCTTGTTTTTCCCAGAGGGTATGACTATACATTTTTTGGCATTTAGCTTAAGGCCATGGCTCTGGCACCAGTTATCCATTTTTATGAGACCTCTTTGGAGGATGTCTGTGTCTGATGGAGTGTCAATTATGGTGCCCAGTTTGCAGTCATCTGCAAATTTTGTCAGCCACAATCCCCCTATGTTTGCCTGCACTTCAGAAAAATAAATGCCGAACAAGAGGGGGCCCAAGACTGAGCCCTGTGGGACACCGCTCGTGACCGGCTTAGAGTCTGACATGGCACCAGCAACTCTAACCCTGTGTGTTCTGTCCTTGAGCCAGTTTGCAACCCATCTTGTGACATATGGGTTTACATCTAAGCTGGTGAGCTTATCTATGATGCCCGAGTGGGGTATTGTATCGAACGCTTTTGCTAGGTCAAGGTAGGCTGTGTGTACTGCCTTACCCTCATCAATGGCCTTAGTGACTGTTTCAAAAAAGTCGACCAAGTTCAAGAGGCAGGATCTGCCCTCGACAAAGCCAAATTGGGTAAGATCCAGTGTCTGTAGGTCCCCAATGTCTTTATTTATGAGTTCCATTATGATCCTCTCCATAGCTTTGCAGACAAGGCTCGTCAAGCTTATGGGGCGGTAATTTCCAGAGTCCGTAGAAGCACCACCTTTGTGGAGTGGACCACAGTTGCCGTACGCCATTCTTTGGGTATGTATCCTGTAGTAAGGCTAAGATTAAACAGCAGCCTTATGTGTGGGTTTAGTTCCTCATTGAGTTCATGTAGCACACAGCCGGGGACACCATCCAGTCCCATTGATGCTGTGTTTTTTGCTTTAAAGAGAGCAGCTCTCACCTGGGCATCTGAGATGTTTGGGAGGCTACACTCTGCTGGGATAGATATTTCTCCTTTTGGGGGGGAGGGAGAAATTTACACTGAACCTGTCTGCCAGTATCTTGGCAATGTCTGTGGGTTCAGTGATTTTTGTATCATTTTGGACTAATTCTGAGCATATCTGGGAGTTTCCACCCAGGTTTCTAACATAGCTAAAGAAGGCCTTATGATTGTCTTTTGTGTCTTTAGCGATTTTTCTCTCAAAGTTGGCCTTGGATGATTTTATGAGTGATCGTAGTTTTTTGCTAGTATTGATCAGAGATGCCTTCCCTTTTAGGGATTTTGCTCTGTCATGTAGTAGCTTTCTCCTCTTGTTGTAGAGTTTGTTTAGGGCTGGGGTCCACCAGACTGGGCGCCTGCCTTTGGTGGAAAGGGTCTTGATTTTATTAGGGATTGCTTGATCCATACATTCCTGGAGGTGCACGTAGAAGGCATTTTTAAGGGTTTCAGCAGCGTGGGTTGTGGTTTCCACTGGCTCGGGGACCTTGAAGGATACCACTCCAGTCTTAAGAAGTGTGAAGTTTGCTTTTGAGAAGTTCTTCACTGTGGTCTTTTTTGCTGGGGGTGGGGGCGGGATGTGGATCTCCAGTGAGATTAATTTATGGTCTGATCTCACCAATGAGGGATATACTTCCGGTGTGGAACATTTTGTCCCCATGTTTGTGATGATCAGGTCTAGTATATTTGCCCCTCTTGTGGGAATGGTGACTAGTTGTTCCATAGCATTTGAGTTTATGAACTCCAGTAACCTTTGTGCTAGGGTGTTGGGGCTTGAGTAATGTTCCCAGTCTATGTTTGGGTAGTTGAAGTCACCCAATATAATGGTGTTTGGAGAGACATTCATACTCTCCAGTGTCTTCAGCAAGGCTGTGTGGGGTTCCTGAGTTTGAGAGGGTGGTCTGTAGCATGCTACAAACTGTAGGGCAGTTTTACCCATGGTTAATTGCACCTGGATGGTCTCCGATGCTTTGTGCATTGCTACTAACCTGGAGGTGTGGGTATCCTTTATGAATATGGATACTCCCTCTCCTTTTGTGGTTCAGTCCGAATTTTGGGGCCGGAACGCATGATATGAGGTATAACCTGATAGTGCTGGGGTGCTCTCAGGAGCCTTGAACCAGGTTTCAGTCACAGCACAGACATCAATGTTCTCCATACTGAGGAGGGCTTCAAGGGCGTGCATCTTGAGGTTTAGACTTCCGGCATTGAGCAGCATTACCCTTAGTTTTTTTCCATTTTTGTTTTCTAGGGCGGTAGGTTTATCATTTGAGCCTTGCCTAAAAAATGCACTATGGGGGTGGCAAGAGCCTTTGCCAATATCTGGAAGCCCAGGGATGATAGGTGCAAGCTGTCCCTTGTGAAGCAGCGTGGCTTGTCAAGCATGTCATCCCAGGCAGACAGAAATTGGATCCCCTTAGAATGACACCAGTAATTAAGCCAATTATTAAAGCTGATCATTTTGTCTCTGTATTGTGGCATCATTCTTGGTGAGGGTAGAATACTGCTCAGGGTCAGGGTCATACCGGCCTGTGCTACATAATCTGAGAGCTCCTCTATGTCTCTTTTCATGTAGTCCAGGGAGGTACGTCTCAGGTCATTCACACCGGCATGGACAATGACTGAGTCATACTTGTACATGCTGTGGAGTGACCCGAGTGCTTGCGTTATGTGGCAGATTCTAGCGCCCGACAGGCAGCTTACTGTGAACTTTTCCTTGTTGAGTCTGGTGAGTGGGACGTCAGTGTGTCTGACTATGGAGTCACCTATAACAAGTGTGTCTGGCATTGTGTTTGGCCTTAAGGGCTGTGACTGTTTAGCACACTGACTTTGAGAACTGTGTGTTGCATGTCTTATATCTTGAGGTGGCAGTTGCTTGGGTGTCTGCTTTGGAGGCCTCTGTAGTTTTGGTAGATATTTGATCAGTGCCTCCGAGTATGTCTTTGTGTGTTTATGTGTTTGTTTTGCAGTTGTGATAGTTCTATGTGAAACTGGGTTTGTGGTGTGGGTGGTTTCCTTGTCCTCCTGTCTGGTCTTGCCAGTCCTGAGTTGAGATAGCTCAGCCTCCAGTTTGGCTATATAGTTGCATCTCTCACATGTATTTGTGTTTTGTGGGAGAAGGAGTGGGTTGTCTGTGTACATGAGGCAATTGTAACATTGCCTCAAGATGCCCAGATTCACCAGCTGAACAGGAGAGGACGCCAGCAACTGACCCTTCGACATGCTAGAAAAAGTGAAAAAGTTTGCTGTGTAACTGAGTCAGAAGGGACCTATCGGGAAATGGGAACTCAAGGGGATTCTAGGCTAATGTAGTACTTTGTTTAGTATATAAGTACTTTACCTATATAAAAATGCTTTAGGAGCAAGTGCTGAGCTTTTGAGATAGAGAATAGACTGTTTAGATTGCAAGTAGAGAAGTCCTAAGGGAAAAATTGAGGAGCACACTTTACGGAGCCAGAAATAGTTTAAACTTGTTTAACCGGCGCTGCCCGATGGTGCTCTATGGGCAACTCTGCACTAAATCACGCAAAAGCGCGCTAAAGCGGGCTTTATAGCAGGGGTTGAAAAGAGCTAGGAATTGACCCAAAATGGCCAATAGACTACAAGTTTCTGGCTGGAACCACTCCTCTAGGGACAAATAGACTGGACTATTCTAGTTCAGTAAGGCGGGAAAACAAGATATTTTTTTTTTTTTTTTTTTTGCAGAAAACAGAGGAAAAACAGAGAGTAAATGCTATAAATGCTTTTAAACGGCTAGCACACTTGAGTGTGTTAGCCTACAGGTAAAATTAAGCAACAAATAACTTTTTTAAAAGTGCAAAACAGTTAATCAACACAAAAACAGTTTAAATAGAATACAGAGCTGTATAAACAGGCGAAAATGCAGTCGCTAAGCAGTAAATAATCGAAAAGCCAGAAAAAAATACTTAAATCAGGAAAAAGTAACTCTTTTGCTCTTTGCTGCTTGTAGAACTCTGCAGGACACCACGAGGAGCTGTGCTGAGTTGAATACAAGCGAAAAAGCACGCTAAAGCGGGCTTTATAGCAGGGGGTTGAAAAGAGCTAGGAATTGACCCAAAATGGCCAATAGACTACAAGTTTCTGGCTGGAACCACTCCTCTAGGGACAAATAGGCTGCTCAGTGCTAACCACTCCCACTGGTGAACAAAGAAGCTTCCTTTTATCCAAATAAGGATATGGAATAGCACAGGAACCAAGACAAAGCCCAGAGATCAGCAAACTCTGAAGACTGGACTATTCTTGTTCAGTAAGGCGGAAAAACAAGATTTTTTTTTTTTTTTTTTTTTGCAGAAAACAGAGGAAAAACAGAGAGTAAATGCTATAAATGCTTTTAAACGGCTAGCACACTTGAGTGTGTTAGCCTACAGGTAAAATTAAGCAACAAATAACTTTTTAAAAGTGCAAAACAGTTAATCAACACAAAAACAGTTTAAATAGAATGCAGAGCTGTATAAACAGGCGAAAATGCAGTCGCTAAGCAGTAAATAATCGAAAAGCCAGAAAAAAATACTTAAATCAGGAAAAAGTCACTCTTTTGCTCTTTGCTGCTTGTAGAACTCTGCAGGACACCACGAGGAGCTGTGCTGAGTTGAATGCAAGCGAAAAAGCACGCTAAAGCGGGCTTTATAGCAGGGGGTTGAAAAGAGCTAGGAATTGACCCAAAATGGACAATAGACTACAAGTTTCTGGCTGGAACCACTCCTCTAGGGACAAATAGGCTGCTCAGTGCTCCCCACTCCCACTGGTGAACAAAGAAGCTTCCTTTTATCCAAATAAGGATATGGAATAGCACAGGAACTAAGACAAAGCCCAGAGATCAGCAAACTCTGAAGACTGGACTATTCTAGTTTAGTAAGGCGGGAAAACAAGATATTTTTTTTTTTTTTGCAGAAAACAGAGGAAAAACAGAGAGTAAATGCTATAAATGCTTTTAAATGGCTAGCGCACTTGAGTGTGTTAGCCTACAGGTAAAATTAAGCAACAAATAACTTTTTAAAAGTGCAAAACAGTTAATCAACACAAAAACAGTTTAAATAGAATGCAGAGCTGTATAAACAGGCGAAAATGCAGTCGCTAAACAGTAAATAATCAAAAATTCAGAAAAAATACTTAAATCAAGAAAAAGTCACTCTTTTGCTCTTTGCTGCTTGTAGAACTCTGTAGGACAGCACGAGGAGCTGTGCTGAGTTGAATACAAGCGAAAAAGCAGACTAATGCGGGCTTTATAGCAGGGGGTTGAAAAGAGCTAGGAATTGACCCAAAATGGCCAATAGACTACAAGTTTCTGGCTGGAACCACTCCTCTAGGGACAAATAGGCTGCTCAGTGCTCCCCACTCCCACTGGTGAACAAAGAAGCTTCCTTTTATCCAAATAAGGATATGGAATAGCACAGGAACCAAGACAAAGCCCAGAGATCAGCAAACTCTGAAGACTGGACTATTCTTGTTCAGTAAGGCGGAAAAACAAAATATATATATATATTTTTTTTGCAGAAAACAGAGGAAAAACAGAGAGTAAATGCTATAAATGCTTTTAAACGGCTAGCGCACTTGAGTGTGTAAGCCTACAGGTAAAATTAAGCAACAAATAACTTTTTTAAAAGTGCAAAACAGTTAATCAACACAAGAACAGTTTAAACAGAATGCAGAGCTGTATAAACAGGTGAAAATGCAGTCGCTAAGCAGTAAATAATCAAAAAGCCAGAAAAAAATACTTAAATCAGGAAAAAGTCACTCTTTGCTCTCTGCTGCTTGTAGAACTCTGTAGGACACCACGAGGAGCTGTGCTGAGTTGAATACAAGCGAAAAAGCATGCTAAAGCGGGCTTTATAGCATGGGGTTGAAAAGAGCTAGGAATTGACCCAAAATGGCCAATAGACTACAAGTTTCTGGCTGGAACCACTCCTCTAGGGACAAATAGGCTGCTCAGTGCTCCCCACTCCCACTGGTGACAAAGAAGCTTCCTTTTATCCAAATAAGGATATGGAATAGCACAGGAACCAAGACAAAGCCCAGAGATCAGCAAACTCTGAAGACTGGACTATTCTAGTTCAGTAAGGCGGGAAAACAAGATATTTTTTTTTTTCTTTTTTGCAGAAAACAGAGGAAAAACAGACAGTAAATGCTATAAATGCTTTTAAACGGCTAGCGCACTTGAGTGTGTTAGCCTACAGGTAAATTAAGCAACAAATAACTTTTTAAAAGTGCAAAACAGTTAATCAACACAAGAACAGTTTAAATAGAATGCAGAGCTGTATAAACAGGCGAAAATGCAGTCACTAAGCAGTAAATAATCAAAAAGCCAGAAAAAAATACTTAAATCAGGAAAAAGTCACTCTTTTGCTCTCTGCTGCTTGTAGAACTCTGCAGGACACCACGAGGAGCTGTGCTGAGTTGAATACAAGCGAAAAAGCACGCTAAAGCGGGCTTTATAGCAGGGGGTTGAAAAGAGCTAGGAATTGACCCAAAATGGCCAATAGACTACAAGTTTCTGGCTGGAACCACTCCTCTAGGGACAAATAGGCTGCTCAGTGCTCCCCACTCCCACTGGTGAACAAAGAAGCTTCCTTTTATCCAAATAAGGATATGGAATAGCACAGGAACCAAGACAAAGCCCAGATATTAGCAAACTCTGAAGACTGGAATATTCTAGTTCAGTAAGGCGGGAAAACAAGATATTTTTTTTTTTTTTTTTTGCAGAAAACAGAGGAAAAACAGAGAGTAAATGCTATAAATGCTTTTAAACGGCTAGCACACTTGAGTGTGTTAGCCTACAGGTAAAATTAAGCAACAAATAACTTTTTAAAAGTGCAAAACAGTTAATCAACACAAAAACAGTTTAAATAGAATGCAGAGCTGTATAAACAGGCGAAAATGCAGTCGCTAAGCAGTAAATAATCAAAAAGCCAGAAAAAAATACTTAAATCAGGAAAACGTCACTCTTTTGCTCTCTGCTGCTTGTAAACTCTGTAGGACACCATGAGGAGCTGTGCTGAGTTGAATACAAGCGAAAAAGCGCGCTAAAGCGGGCTTTATAGCAGGGGGTTGAAAAGAGCTAGGAATTGACCCAAAATGGCCAATAGACTACAAGTTTCTGGCTTGAACCACTCCTCTAGCGACAAATAGGCTGCTCAGTGCTCCCCACTCCCACTGGTGAACAAAGAAGCTTCCTTTTATCCAAATAAGTATATGGAATAGCACAGGAACCAAGACAAAGCCCAGAGATCAGCAAACTCTGAAGACTGGACTATTCTAGTTCAGTAAGGTGGGAAAACAAGATTTTTTTTTTGTTTTTTTCTTTTTTGCAGAATACAGAGGAAAAACAGACAGTAAATGCTGTAAATGCTTTTAAACGGCTAGTGCACTTGAGTGTGTTAGCCTACAGGTAAAATTAAGCAACAAATAACTTTTTAAAAGTGCAAAACAGTTAATCAACACAAAAACAGTTTAAATAGAATGCAGAGCTGTATAAACAGGCGAACATGCAGTCGCTAAGCAGTAAATAATCAAAAAGCCAGAAAAAAATATGGGTTAACCAGCTTGTTCCACTCCTTTCAGTACTCTCAGTCTGTAAACTGTTGCTCCCTTTCTTCCGCTATAACAGTTTTACCCAAGCCTGGTAAGGGCAATACTCTCCCAGTTAATTATACACCTATTTCCCTTCGTAATGTTGACGTTAAACTGTATTCCAAAATCTTGGTCAAATGACAACAGTTTGTCCTGTCTAATCTTATTCTGGATTCACAAGATGTCTTTGTTAAGGGTATGAGAATACCATTAATTTGAAAGCACTTATGCTGTATTTCCAATGCCTTTAAAAAACATGCCCAAATGTCTTTCATCCTTTTTTTGTTGTTGATGAAAAGACCTTCAGCTCGATCAAGTGAACATACTTTTGGGAAGTTATACAAAATATGGCATCCCTATAGAGTTTATTAAGACCATTAAAGCCTTGTACCAGTCACCAAAAACTTGTGTTTTTACAAATGGCATACTTTACCATCACTTCCCATTTGAAAGAGGTATCGAACATGGATATCCATTTTGTATGACTTTTTTCTTATTGGAGACTGAGCCCTTGAATAGATTATTAAACAAATCTTCTAAAATTTCTGGATGGTCCCTTCATGGGATATACACCATGGCTTTGATCTTTGACGACTGTGTATTTTTTCATCAGGAATCCTGTGAATGACATTCTAATAATGTATGATAAGCTGTCAATATTTGATAAATTGGAAAGACTAAAATTAATGTTTCTAAAGCTGAATCATTCCCTGCCAACCCAGCAGTGAAATCCCTAAGCTTTGTTTCTGGTTCTCTTAACTCTAACAGGCTAAACTGTTCTTCCATTACTTAATTCTGATATCCAAGAGATAATATGAGTCAACCTTAAAGATATAAGGGACAAGGCTTTTCTTTGGTTTTGTAAGAACTGAAGGAACTATATGATACTGTAAATACCAATGAAAAAACACAGTCCAAATCCACCGTTCAACAAATGTTTAATAACTCAGGACATAGACAGCATGAATAGCAAAACAAAGCTTTTGAGTAAAAAACTCTTCTTCAGTGTTACATCAACTCAAAAGCTTTGTTTTTCTATTCATGCTGTCTATGTCCTGAGTTATTAAACTTTTGTCGAACGGTGGATTTGGACTGTGTTTTTTCATTGGAATTCTGACTGCTTTTCATCCAAGTCCTTTGATTTGCTGAAGACCTGTTAATTTGGTTTATACTGTAAATACCAGAAATAACTAGAAGAAATGTATTTATCTTTTAATTACCTGAAACTGTGCTGAAAAAGTGTCAATGTCTCCTTTATGCGACAGTTCTTGGTTTATTATGTATTAGCCGCATACAGTGGAGGTAGATGTCAACAATATTCAAATCAAATCTTACTGTCTCAAATAACAGTACTGATAAACTGAAACAGACTGAACTACAATGTTCAGAGCTTCTGCACTCATTATACTGTCCGTAAATGCTGTACTCAGAATTATTCCTTCTGCACTCAGTCTCGAGTCTCTGTACTAAACGTCTGTGAACTGCACTGCTTTGTCTTTCTGTGTATCAGTCCAAACTAACTTACTGATTTTTGTCTCTGAATTCTCTCTCCTAATAATATCAAAATTCTGTAAATTTCCTTCAAGTTCTGCACACCTCTTTAACCTTGGTTTCAAAGCCTCATACCATCTAAACAAGATCTGTTTGTACTCCGTGTACTACACATTTTATTATTATCTGTATTCCTGACTGGAGGTGATTAATTTATGCTGAAACATTCCTTTCTATTGAAACTGCATGTAAAACATAAAATATAAAGTGAAGATATAGGCCTGCTTTAACATGGCTGCATTTCTAGGCCTATGCAAAGAGAATACTATAATTATGTCTAACAAACTACATTAAGTGAAACATAATCTTACAATTTCCCCCAATTCTGTACTTACTTTAAAATATGATCTCTAAAATGAAGACACATGCCTAATCGTATATTCTCAGGCCTATTAGCGGTTTATTTTACTGCTTGTATTTATATAGGATTTATTCTAGAATAATTGTTTCTGAAATCACTGAACTGAGAGTTTCTCTGTAATTACTTTATAAATCTATTAATATAGTCTGCAAACATACTAGAATGATAGTAAAGCTAATATATAACAGCTATAAAATAATGTCTCTTTATCTGGTAAATAAACCTGCAATTCCAGTTTTGACCACTAGGTGTATTTAAACATTAAATTTATTTATTTATTTTTTATTTATTTAATATTTGTTAACCGGGAAAGTTCGATTTGGAACTAAGCCAGTTTTCAGCGGAGGCCCAGGGAGAAAGGCTCCAGATACATGTCTTTGTAATGGTCTTATTAAAGGTCTAATTAAAGGTCTGATAATTATCTGAAAATCTTTTGGACTGAAGTCTTTTTATGATTTAATTATAACTAGGCAATTCTTTGACTTGTCTTATAACTGGTATTAAATATTTTATGTATCAGATCTATATAAACTATCTTTTTACACCTATATGTATCTTGAATCATAATTACCATGTACATTAACTTGCTTCTGTAACTCTTCAGCTAGATAAGTGTTAACTAATTATCCCTTACATTTACCTTTTCCGTCATTTTTTGCTGTGATGGATGTCTCAATTTTAAAAGTGTGTTTTAAATGCCTTGTAAATATCTATGTGCTGTAACTGCAAAAAGCACATTTACTAAGACCTATGCTTTCTGCATTCAGATCTATACCTTTACATACCCTGTCAATGTCTTTTTACTTTTCTGTCTAATGACAGTAATGTGCACTGTATTCTGTAACAAATTAACAAATTAAGCCTGACCTGTCAAGGATTACAGTGCTCACTCCTGGTGATGTCTGCACCATTCCCTGATAGGCTGCATCTTGAATATCGATATGCTTGTTTCCTCTCTCACTTTTTATATCTTCTGACAAATCGCTACTCAATAATCACACCCATATCTTGAGAAATTTAGTAATTTTCTAGATAATATTATCTAGGATAGTTGAAGGAAGTGAGTAAATTGAGCAATTTGAAGAGGTCCTACCAAACTATCGGGATTGGGGATTCCTGACTTCGGGAAAATACTCAAAGGTGTTCCTGCTTTTATCACCTCTTTGTCTCTGAAACATGCAAAATTGCACAGAAAGGCTAAAATAGAAGGCATAATCCTAAACTTACTATGTACCTTGATTCAGCTGGTATGAGAAGTCTTTTCCTAAACATCTGAAATCACTGTATTTTATTTTTCAGATATACACTATCCCACAGATGCATTCTAAAACCATGACTGGCCCACTATATGAAGATCAGCTATACCATTTTGAGGCAAAAAGGAAGGCTCTCCATTACTGACCAAGGATGGGATATGCTGGGAATTAGATGTCTATCAAACCTGATGGGTACTGTTTTGGGAAGAAAAATTATTAACAACTTTGAAGGTTTTTAAATTTTACAGTTATTACCCAGGTCTTCCTTCTAGATTTTTTTTTCCTTTGATATGTGATTAATAGGTCACATTTTGTCATGAATATCTCACAGTGCCTTTCCCTCTTCTTAATTTGAAGTGTAAAATCAGCCCTTCTGTCACAAGGATTGGTAACTATAAAGGCTGCAGCATGTACTCCATCTTAATTTCCTCTTGCAAAGAGCAAATCCATGTCCCTCTACTTGCTAATGGCATTCCAGCATCAGTATACATCAGCTTAGTTAATAAATACATATATTTTTAAATGCTGTTAAGCAATTAAAGTCATTTCATAAATAACGGTTATTGAGAACCAGCCATTAGTGTGAATGTAAGCATTCACATCTAATATTATTTGCCAGCACTGTGGACAAGGTAACCCTACCGCAACTTACAAATTATGGGACTACCTTATCATTTATAAACTATGGTTGGCTGCTACCTCTTGGATTAGTCATTTTCTACAGCATGTTTTTCCTGATTCTAAAGTAAATATATGGATAAGATCCTTGTTTACCCCTAGCCTATAGCAGAGGAGGTGTGATATATGATTATTAGACCTATCAGCAGTTGTGAGAGCTTATATAGGTTCATAGGTACATAGATTCATACTAGGCTATCTGCCCTGGGGCATTTATAAGCCTAGCCCGATTGTGTTTGGCTTACGCCACCCCTTGATTTGGGTATACTGTGCCCTTTTTAAAGTTTAGTTTACTGTGCCTCTGTCTAATAGTGACATGGAAGTAATCCCCGGGATAAACCTGCAATCCCCCATCCACCCATCAAGACTCTTCTTGAAGAGAGTCAGTGAGGTGCTCTGCCTAACATGATTTGGAATTCTATTCCAGAATGAAGGGAGCCTCTGGGTTATGAATCTGTCCCTCCAGCATGTTCTATTTATTTCTGTGCTGAGATTCAAGTCCCTCAAGCGCGTGGCTCTAAGGGATTTAGATTTACTGAGGTGGAGCATGTCCATTAATTCTGGGTTGGACATAACTTTATATGTCAGGCATAGATTGCCTCGAAGTAGGCGGTATGCAACTGAGTAGAGCTGGAGATTTTTTTAACCGAGCAGCATATGGCATCTGATTGAGTCCCTTGATCCTCCTGGTGAGGTACATTTGGGGTCTTTCTAATTGCTGCAGGTGTCGGGTAAGGTACATCCCAAAGGGGGCATTGTATTCTATGATGGGCCTGATGAGGGATTAATAAAGGGGCACGATTACCTCTCTTGATTTAGATGTGAATCCTTTCATGATGAGGTGGACTATGTAGAAGGTCTTTCTAACCACTTTGGCAATGTAGTTGTCAAATGAGGGATTGCTATCAATTTGGGTCCCCAGATCCCTAATTACTTTCTCTGTACTTAATGGGTTACCACCTATGTGGTAATTTGTGGGCACATTGTTTTTGTCAAAGGGTATGACTACACACTTTTTGGCATTTAGCTTTAGACCATGGCTCTGGCACCAGTTATCCGTCTCTGCGAGACCTTTTTGAAGGATGTTAGTGTCAGCTGTTGAGTCGATTATGGCGCCCAGTTTGCAGTCATCTGTGAACTTGGTGTGCCATAGTCCTCCCACGTTGGCCTGTACCTCAGAAAAGTAAATACCGAACAAGAGAGGACCCAGGACAGAACCTTGTGGGACACCACTTGTGACCGGTTTCGAGTCTGACATGGCTCCAGCAACTCTGACTCTGTGGATTCTGTCTTTGAGCCAGTTTGCGACCCATCTTGTGACATAGGGGTTTATATTTAGGCTGGATAGCTTATCTATGATGCCCAAGTGGGGTATTGTGTCAAATGCCTTTGCAAGGTCCAGATAGGCTGTGTGAACTACCTTCCCTTCATCTATGGCCTTGGTGACTGTTTCAAAGAAGTCGCCCAGGTTTAAAAGGCAGGATCTGCCCTTGATGAAGCCAAATTGGGTAGGATCTAGTGTCTGTAGGTCCCCAATGTCTTTGTTTATGAGTTCCATGATGATCCTCTCCATAGCCTTGCAGACTAGGCTAGTCATGCTTATGGGACAATAGTTTCCAGGGTTCGCAGAGGTGCCACCTTTGTGGAGTGGGACCACTGTTGCTGTATGCCATTCTTTGGGCACATATCCTGTAGTGAGGCTGAGATTGTACAGCAGTTTTACTTGAGGGATTAGTTCTTCTTGGAGTTCATGTAGGACGCAACCTGGGACGCCATCTGGTTCCATGGAAGCAGTGTTTTTTGCTTTGGCGAGGGCAGCCTTCACCTGAGCATCAGAGATGTTTGGGTGGCTGCACTCTGCCGGGATAGATACTTGCTCTTTTGGGGGGGAGGGGGGGAGCAGTT
Source organism: Protopterus annectens (assembly GCF_019279795.1). Lineage (NCBI taxonomy): Eukaryota > Metazoa > Chordata > Ceratodontiformes > Protopteridae > Protopterus > Protopterus annectens. The sequence goes on from NC_056732.1 coordinate 1,781,484,085, forward strand.
TGCACTGAACCTGTCTGCCAGGATATTGGCGATGTCTGTGGGTTCAGTGTATTTTTTGTCATTTAGAATCAACTCAGAACAAGTCTGGGAGTTGCATCCCAGGTTCCTAACATAACTGAAAAAAGCCTTATGATTGTCTTTAGTGTCCTGTGCAATTTTTCTCTCGAAGCTGGCCTGGGAGAATTTTATGGGGGATCGTAATTTTTTGTTAGTACTGATCAGAGATGCCTTCCCTTTTAGGGATTTTGCTCTATCATTTAGTAGCTTCCTCCTTCTGTAGAATGAACTGGGAAAATACCATCAATCTTTTCAGAGAAAGGGCTTTGTTCATGGATAAGTTATTGTGGGACTCTTTTTGTAGAATCTTCCTAAATCTATCAGCTGCACTTAACTTTAATCACCAGTGTTATGAAACACTTTAGTCATTTGTGGCTAACTTTTTGGAGGTTTTGATATATTAGTTATAATAAAAGTCTCTTTCCTAGTTTTAACTCTTGCATGTTGTATCCCTTTCTATTTCTCCCTTAACTTCTGATTATGCATTTCATTTCAAATGTACTCACATTCATTATTTCAATGACTGCACAGCGTGTCAATAGTTTTATTTTGACTGTAGTTCTTAGCTAGTTTAGTAGTTTCTTCTTTCTATCAACTGTTAGTGGATTTTATATTTCCTGACTTATGATTCATCCAGCTTCAACTCTCTTTTCCCATTTTTGCACCAGGGGTTGGGGTATCGCCTCAACAGCGACAATCATTTAGAGCACGTGTTCATACCATCAGGTAGCTAGACCTGCCATGGTGTCTCCCTTACAATGTTTGTATGAAATGCATTATCTGTGCAGTGACTGAGACCTGGTTCAAGGCTCCAGAGAGCACCCCTGCACTACCAGGCTATAACTCATACCACACTTTTTGGCCATGTAACCTAGACCGAAACACCCAAGGCAGAGGTGTGTCCATATTCATTAAGGATATCCACACCTCCAGGCTAGTTGCTCAGCATAATGCATCCGAGGTTATCCAAGTGCAACTAACTCTGGGAAAAACTGCAATCCAAATTATAGCTTGCTACAGATCCCCCACCATGCCCCAGGATTCCCACTCCTCTTTTCTTGATGTACTGGAAAATATTAGGGTTCAACCAAACAGCGTAATAATGGGCCTTTTCAACTACCCCACCATTAACTGGAAAAACTAGTTGTGTACCAACTCCTTCGCTCAATGCTTTCTGGAATTCATAAACTTCAAAGCCCTGGATTAACTTATTCACATCCCCCACTAGGGACAACAATATCCTAGATGTTGTCATTACCAACATGAGTGACCAGTGTTCCACACCTGAAGTGTCCGATCTGACCATAAGCTAATCACCCTAGATATCCACATCCTGCCCCCATTCCACATTAAGGAAACCATGGTAAAAAGTTACTCCAAAGCCAACGTCATGCTTCTTAAAACAGAAGTGGTGAACTTCATGACACCCATGCAGATGGACAATACAGTTACGACTGTTGAATCCTACACAATTGCACTTTATAAGCACTTACACGAGTGCATGGATGGTGCTAACCCAAACAGAACCAAGATGCTAGCCTCCAAAAAAAGGAAGCCAATCTGGTGGTCCCCTGCCATAAACAAACTGTACAACAGAAGGAAGAAACTGTTGCAAAAGACCATAAAATCCCATGAGTGGAGGATCTCCCTGGTCAGCCTCAGTAAGAAGCTGAGATCCCTCATAAAATCCTCCAAAGCTAGTTACAAAAACAAAATTGGCCCTGATTCTAAAGACAACCACAAAGCATTCTATAGCTATGTCAAGAATCTCAGTGGCAACACTCAGATCTGCTATGTGTTACAGCACAATGGCACTAAATATACAGAACCAACTGATATTGCCAACATATTGTCAGATAGGATCAGTGCTAACTTTACCCCCCTCTCACCCCCTAAATGGCCCATCTCTATTCTGGAAGAATGCAAAGTTCCTGTAATCACAGCTGCACAGGTAAAAAAGCACACTCTCAAAAGCCAAGAACACAGCATCCATGGGACCTGACAACATCCCAGGCTGTGTTCTACACAAACTACAGAACGAAATGGCACCCCACCTAAGTACCATGTTCAGTCATAGCCTCACCTCAGGCTTTGTGCCCACTGAATTGTGCACAGCGACTGTTATCCCACTTCACAAAGGGGGAGCCACCACGGACCCCGGAAACTACCACCCTATTAGCCTGATGAGCCTGGTCTGCAAGGCCATGGACATATCATCATGGAACTTATAACAAAAGACATTGGTAATCTCCAAACTCTGGACCCCACCCAGTTCGGGTTTGTAAAAGGCAGATCATGTCTCCTAAACCTGATAGACTTCTTTGAAGCAGTCACCAAAGCTGTAGATGAGGGTAAGGTGGTTTACACAGCCTATCTAGATCTTGCCAAGGCTTTCGACACCATCCCCCACTCTAAAATTATAGATAAACTCACTAAACTAGGTATAAATCCCAATGTCACAAGATGGGTTGCCAACTGGCTCACTGACAGAAACAACACTGTGGAAGTAGCAGACTCCAAATTCGACTTCAGACCAGTGACAAGTGGAGTACCAGAGGGTTCAGTCCTGGGTCCTCTCCCGTTTGGTATCTACTTCTGTGAAGTACAGGCTAACACAGAAGATCTTTGGCTAACAAAGTTAGCAGATGACTGCAAACTAGGAGCCATAATCAAAACTCCTAATGATGTGGACATCCTACAAAAGGGCTTCACTGAGACAGATACCTGGTGTCAAAGCCTTGGTCTCAAGTTCAAGGCCAAAAGATGCATTGTCACCCCCTTTGGTAAAAACTCTGTACCCATGAACTACAACATAGGTGGTAGTCTACTTAACACTGAATGTGTGATAAGAGACCTTGAGAGTCAGTTGGACAGTAGTTTCTCCTTTGATAATCACATTGCGACAGTAGTCAGGAAATCCTTCTACGTGGCACACCTCATCACAAAAGGTTTCTCATCCAGGAAAAAAGAGGTAATTGTTCCCCTCTACTCATCACTCATTAGACCCATTATAGAGTACAATGCCCCTTTTGGTATTTGCCTCACAAGACATCTAGAACAACTGGAAAGACCACAGAAATACCTCACAAAGAAGATTACTGGCCTCAAACAGATGCCTTATGCAGACCGTCTCAAAAAACTCCAGCCTTACTCTGTCGCATATCACCTACTCAGAGGTGATCTCTGTCTAACATACAAAGCTATGTCAAGTCCAGAGCTGTTGCACAGGCTCCACTTAAAGAAATCCCAATCCCTCCGAGCTACATGCTCTAGTGACCTAAACCTTGTCACCACAATAAACAGAACATGCCAGAAAGATAGATTCCTGTCTCAGAGACTTCTCATACTCTGGAACAAACAACCTATCTTTATCAAACAAAGCTCCTCATTTAGCACTCTTAAAGAAAAATGTTGATGATTGGATGGGAAACAGGAAATTCACTCCAGGAATCACTTATGTGGCTCTGCTCGACAGTGACACATGAAAATAATTTTCTTGGGTGGCAAAAACCAGGGTATCTTTTTGGCTAGGCTTATATAGGCCCTAGGGCCAATAGCCTAGTACCTACCTATGAGCCTATGAACCTATGCAGTTTATTGTTGTTCCCTTCCTGATTATGTATTACTAATAAAGTATCAAAAAAGATCTTTACCCTTCCCCAAGTGGTCAAAAACATTGAACAAGACAGATAAATCTAAAGGCTGATGAAGTATGCAGCTAACTAGTTGAAATGGAGCAAAGGAGAAAAGTGTGGGAAGAACAAACAAGTTGGTGAAATTCTTGCCCTTACCAGGTTGCTTCTTCAGGTATACCATATGTAGAAGCACTAAGGAAATTTTGGGAGATAGCTGCCATCTGTGTAAAATAAGGCCTTACCACCCCCTTTCTATTGAAAAAGATAATCCTTGTTTACTATGTGCAAAAGAAACAAATGATTAATTATGTTCTGTAGATGAAACAGTTTTGCCTAAGCAGTTCCTTACTTGTCTGTTTTGGTATAAGAAATTCAATAATCTTATCCCTTTGTTTTCCATTTTGGGGAAGAGTAATAATTGGTTAGATGGATTCAAACTGTCTCAGTGACCTCCTTGGGCATAAAAAAAATTATTAGTTTTGGTGTGACATTCTGTCTTGTTTAAGACTGTATAGGGTCTGTCACACATCAACATCTGAACCTATAAAATTCTTCTAACAGATTAACCATCACTAAAATTTTCCATGAGATATATGCAATATCTGTGGATCTTGCTTCCCTGTTAAGAATTGTATCCATGCATTTGTTTGTTTTATATCAGAGCTGTCAACAAAGTTGGTAGGCTCACCCAAAGACCCATTGCAGCCAAGACACATGTTAAGTGAAAAAGAAAACTACCAGTTTGATAACACTGAATAGTTAATGTACAGAGCATTGCAATATATTAAATTTAACATGAAAAGTACAAGGACTTTAAATACTGCAAACATAGCATGCATGTCTAAAAGTGGTAGACTAAAACGCTTACATTTTGTATAGTTAGCAGAAGGTTACTATGTATTACAGATGTTTAAGCAGATAGAGGGAAAACAGTAAGTACCTATGTAAAATGTTATTAAGTTGTGATGAAGTAGTTGGATTACTAAATATAAATGACAATGAACTTTCAAATTAAGCAATCAGTCTATTAATGAAGAAAAAGAACTTGCTACAAAAAATATGTAGTTACTCATTCTCAGTCACTCCTTAATGAAAATATTCTCCTCTGCATCAAGACGAAGGGGGAATGGTATACTTCACTACAGTCTCTAACCTGAAGAAGTTAGTAAGTAGCAAAGTAAACCAAGAAGATATAAAATATATGTAATGTAGGTAAGTCTAATGAATATAGTAGGACTAGTGCTAATTGGCAATATTAGGAGAATGAACATAACAAAGTTTGTTGAAATCTCTAGTGTGAGTAATATGATAAAACATCAGCATGCATGCAAGCATATCTGTATATATCTGCCTATCTGTCCTTCTGTCTCTTTATCTATATGGATTGCCTCCTATTTATTGACTTGGTTAGTTGTACACTAGCACCTGTGAGAGATTGCTGTTATAGTGGGGAAGTGATTATACCTATACCCTTTCCCCACTATTATACAATCTCAGAGTTGGTACACATAAGTAGGAAGGGCTGTGGGGTCAACATCCTCTGTCATGGGAGGTACGTGGATCTTGCCTCCTTGAGACTGTTTGTTTTAATTTGCATGCTCTGTGATTATGTCCTGGAGAATGCACAGCTTGTTGTCAATATTTTCAGACTGATAGGTTTTTGTTGGGGTTATGTGAGTCGATCTAATGTGTTTTAGATCACTGTACCCATGCAAATATAAATAAATATTTTTTCCATAATAAATCTTTATTATTATATTATTTTCATACATTATTAAAAACAAGAACAAAATTTTTAGAAAAAACTACTAACTAATATCACTAACCATCACACCAAACAAATATACAATATTTACAAGAATGCTTCCATGTGGAACATTACTAATAGAGGAAAAACAAAGAGTAATTAATAACATTTTAAGTAATACACAATTTGATTACAAAATTCTCTCCAAACATATAAATAATTGCTAATACCTTCAAGTTAAAAGTATTATGCTAGTATAATATTAAATATCTGTTCCCAAATTTTTGGATTATTAATATTTTTATTATGCAGATTTAAAAGTAGTTTATGAGCTAATATATGCCTTGTTGCCAAAACTCTAAAGTTTTCCCATGATGTTTTAGATGGGTCTAACCAATTTGTGGCTATATAAAGCTTCATTAATAAAAAAAAATTAATATATATAATACTTTGTGATCTAGGGAGTTCTTTCGGGGGAATATGCAAAATCATAAATTTCCATAACAACATTTTGCTTTGGTAACCCATCTTCTGAAGTTGAATCTTAAGGGAATTCCAAAGCTTGTATATGCATTTACAGCTCCAGAACATATGAAGAAGATCAGCCGGTTGATTTTTACAATATGGACAGGTTGGGGAGTTTTTAGAGTTAATTTTATGCAGGGTAAGGCGTGTATAATATGCATTATTCCATATCATCATCTGGGTATATATCACTTTTTGAAGAGAAGTAGATTTGATAGTCGTCGATTGATTTTAACATAATACTTTTGTCTGTCAATAGGATTTTCTCTTCCCAATAGTTTGATAACAAAACTTTATCATGAAATCTAAATTATTTAATTCATTTATTTGTTGTTGTTATATATTTAATATCCTGTTGGAGAGCTTGCCACAAATCAGAGCATTTATTCACAGTCTCATCTTCAGGTTTAAAATTTTTAAAGTAACTTATAGCAAGTTCTCTAATTTGTCTCAAAATAACAAGATAATTTTTAGGTAGGTTAAATTCTTGTCTTATTTGGTTGGCTGAAAATTCAAGATAGTTATATATATATCAATCAAAGTTAAATTATTAATGGAAACTTTTTAAGATCAATTAATTGATTACTCAATTTTAAATTAGGATTCCTATGAAAGGGTTGAAAAACCATTATATGCTGAAGCATATCTAATGCTTGAAATAAGTCTTGTAAAGAAATGATGTCCGTTTTAATGTGTTCAATAATTCCATATAAATTCAAAGTATCTTTACCTAAAAAGGTATTGCTTTTGGATTAATATTCAACTTTGAAATATATTTATAATTCAAGACCATCCAAGTTGGTGTCCACTTAGTACTAGTGATATCATAGTAAGCAATTCTTAGAATTCTATTAGAGTTTACGATTAAATAATACATTTCAAAATTAGGCAACTCCAGTCCTCCTCGATTTTTTGGGGTCATTAATTTATCATAAGAAATCCTGTTTTTTTTTTGGTTCCCAAATGAATTTAGCCAATTCTTTATAAGTTTGTTTAAAAAATGTCTTCGAAAGTTTTAGTTGGGCTGATCTGAAAATATATAATAGGTGTGGTAGTACATTCATTTTAACAACTGAAACTTTTGCTAATACTGGCAATCGTAAATTTTTCCACCTCCCAAAATCAGAAATTATTTGGTCCCAAATTGTTTTAATATTATTATTGTAGGAAGTCTTTATTATCTGTAGAAAACTCAATACCTAAGTATTTAATATTTTCTTTAAATGTTACCTGTCCAACCAAAGGTAATAGCGAAAAAGGTTTAGGTGTTTTTAAAGGGAAGATATTGTTTTTTTTTTCAAGTTAATTTTATAGATAGAGACTTCTAAAAAGTCATTAACAGCCTTCAATAATTTTTCAGTATCTGATATTGGAGATGCATAATAAATGTTAAGATCATCAGCAAAAGCTGCCATTAATATTTTGGTTCCATAAATTATTGTGACATTAAGATAGACATTCTGCTTAATATATAAGAACAAAGATTCAAGATAAATATTAAATAGTAAAGGGGACAAAGGGCAGCCATGGTGTGTTCCAGTCTTAATCTATATTTTTTTAGAGAGACTTTTATTAATATACAGTGTAGTATAGGGATTCCTATATAATATTTGTAACATTTGAACAAACTCATGGGAAATATTAAAATAAGGTAAAAGATCAAAGAAAAATTTGTATCAACCCTATCAAAGGTCTTCTGTGCATCAATTATAAGGGTATAAACATTAAGATTATTTTGTTTAGCATGTGTTATCATAGTATGTAATGTAAGTGTATTGTCACTGGTTTATCTACCTGCCATAAATCCAGCCTGTTCTTTGGGTATTATATGAGTCATGATTTTCTTCAGTCTAGATGCTATAATAGAGGTTAGAATTTTCATGTCTACATTTATTAATGATATCGGTCTATAATTATCAGGGTTTTGGGGATCTGAATTGGCTTTATGTATAAAAATAGTTTTTGAAGTATTAAGATGAGGATCACTAATTTTATTCCTAATTATGTAGTTAAATACAACTGAAAGTATCTTACTGAAAGTATCTGCAAACCTTTTATAAAACTGCACTGTGAACCCATCAGGACCTGGTGATTTATGTGATTTCATATGTTGGATTATATATACTACTTCTTCTTTGGATATCAGTTTGACCAAGTCATTTTGAATATCCTCTCCTATTTTTAGAAACTTAATTGATTGTAAAATTTTTTCATAAATTCTGTGTGAGGACATATCCTTTTGCCCATCATAAATATTAGTATATATTCCCTCAAAAATATTAATGATATCCTCTGTTTTTGAATATATAATATTATTTAATTATATTTCCGAAATCTGCACTGTTGTTTTTGATTGATTAATGATCCTAGCTAATGCTCTCGATGGTGTTTGAACATGATTAACGTACCTCACCAGTGTCTTATATTCTTGAAATGTTAATCTACTATTTTGAATTAAGAAGAGATCCTTTTGACATTTAAGCAGTTCCTTCTCTGTTTGTTCATTAAAATTCCGAATCAGTTCTTGATCAAGTAGTTTAATTTTTGTTTCTAAATTTTTTTAAATCTCTGTTTAGTATTTTTTTACAATAAGAAGCTTTTTGCAAAAGGATCCCTCTTATTTGTGTTTTAACTGTAGCCCATTCAATATCTGGGATGTATTGTTGTTTCTTTAGGCCAGCCAATAAATCTTTAAGGTAATTTTTAATTTCTTGTATTATTTCTTCCTTATTCAGCAAATTTGGGTTAAGAGACCAATTATAACCTCTTTGTCGCAAGGTATCCTTTACCTCCTTAGCAAAACTCAGCGAGATTTTTCAGTGATCTGGCAGATAACGTGCATTTATAACAACTTTAGGGTCTAGATTAATCAATGTTCTTGAAATCAGAAAAAAATCTATTCTGGACCACATTTTATGACATGGCGAATAAAATGTAAAATTATTTGTGTTATTAACATTGTTCAAATAGTGAAAAGGGTCATAAAGTTGAAAATCCTCTTTAATATCATTCAGTGCTAATGCAGCCTGCTTATTAAATGCTCTTTGTGGGCAAGATCTATCCAACTTCGGATTTTGGTAGGCATTCCAATCACGTCCAATAATTACATAATATCTATCAAATTGTGTTAGAATTGAGTACAATGATGTTATAAATATTTGTTGATCATTACAGGGTACATAAATATTTAAAAGTAAAATAGGTTTATCAAATAGGGTAGATGCAAGAATAACGTAGGACCTTCGCCCATCTTTATCTGTGTTAGAATCCAAAATTTTTTCCTTGTATTGATCTTTAATAACAGCTACCCCAGCACTATTTCACTTACCTTCCGATGCTACTACTCCTCTGATCCACTTCTTTTTTTTAATATCAACCCATTGATCATTCATTAAATGCATTTCTTGAAGTAAAATAAACCACGCCTTAGCCTGCAATAAAACATGTAACAATAATTTCCGCTTCTTTAAGTTCTGGAGCCCTTTAATATTCCATGAGTCTAATTCCCACATTTCCAAGGTTGGCTGTACAATGAAGGTTTTGGAGAGAAAAGATAAAAGAAAAATAAAGTAAATTCAAAACCATATATAGTATGGAAGCAACCCTTATATCCCATCCTACACCAGTGCTTACCCACTATAACCCCGGACCACGACATGTATAGGTCTTGTATAACATGGAATAGCAAAAGGTTTGAGAGAAGAAACAAATATAAAAACACCACATTATAAAATTTCAAACATGTTCCACAGTTAAGACCTATATAATCTAACTTAACTATGACAAAGCCTAAACTAAACATTCTCTAACAAGCACTGCCATGATCTACAGCTCCTTGGTTAACTATTATTTAAGCAAATCAATATTGAAAATATAATATTACAGTACATATAAAAAATAAAGTGAAAAAAGAAAGTTTAAATAATTAGATTAGCTATCTATACATAAACTGCATGCAAAAAGAAGAAAAAAAAATAACATATAAAAACACTTAATGTGTAAACAGAGTTATTATTTTACTGTGAATATAACCTAGAGAGAAAGAGAGAAAAAAAAAAAAACATGCTAGAATATAACCCTACACTAAAATAAGTATACAGCTAACTATTAACTACTACTATCCCTGGTTATGAATTCACACTATTATAGTTTTATATTAAAGCAAACTACTAACTAATTAATATAATAAATTACCATCTCTACACAGTACATTAAAGACTATAATGAGAAGTATATTTATACAAACATTACTAAACCCTGCACCCTCTCTAAATAATATAACTACAAGATTCTAAATAAACATTTATAAGGGAAGTATATAAAATGTGCCTATGTACTTAATTTACCATACAACAGTATTAGTTTAATGTTAAATAAGCAAAAAAGTGTTTAAAACAGTTCCCTTCAGTTTCCCAAGCCTGGAAACCCTGTGAAATAGTTGTGATGGGGGACCGCTTTTACAGACGGACTCCCGGAAGTGTCACAGCGAAATTTGCACCCATGACAGCATTTTAGGCATTTCCTGTCTTCCTCTTCATCGAAAACAGTTAGTAGAAGCCATAAAATGTCGGGAAACAAGCGCAGGTAATCAAGATAAGCAAAAACAAACAGTTTTATTACTCAGGAAAAGGCCTAAAGCTTTACAAACAAAAACAAAGGATTACCCAGTCCTCGAGGCACAGTAAAGAATGGATCCGACCTCAGCAGCATGCCAGTCCCAACGAGAGTTCAATTCAAGTCTCTGATGTAGGTAAAGCCTTGAAAACTTTTAGAAACATATTTCTTGTCTCATTTTTGGTGGAAATAGCATGTTTAGTCCCATCCATTGTAAATATAAGCATATTATGGTATTTCTTTTGAAACTTTGTTTGTCAATAAGAAATGTGCAGTATGCAGACAAAGACTGTCTAGCTTGTCTGACCTGTATAGGTAGATCCTGTGTCAAGGATATTTTATTATTTTTACACATGATATAGCCTCCACTTTGTTTTGCAGTAGTAAGTATTCTGTTTACATCTTTTTTTTTTTTTTTTAATTCTTTTTATTTTATTTCCATAGATACAAACAAAACATTACACAACAGACAATTATACAACCAATAAAAAAAAAAAACTATGTACAACTGTACAATGCCCAAATCTAGATTAGCGTTTGAGATAGAAAGAAAAAAAAAAAAAAAAAAAAAAACAATACGTTTCAGGTTAATAAATGATCAAAAAATGTATTCCAAAAATTTTCAGATTGGTATTTGTGCTTTCCTTTATAAAAAAGATATTTCTGCACCTTAATATGTCTAATTACCAAATCCTTTAGCCCTTCCTAGGTTAGCATTGTTTGACTCTTCCAGTGAAGAGAAATATAGTACTTAATAAACATGAAGATAGAGATCAACACCTTGTGTTGCACTTTAGGAGTATTATCTGGAGGAATATGTAGTAGAGCAAATTGCCATGAAAGTGTTATATTCTGTTTGCATCTTGATAATTAAGTATTTTCACATATACAGGTCTAGGAAAGTTAGATGCTTGTAACTCTCTCAGAGCTCTGTATGCTCTTTCAATAATAATTTGTTTCACCATATCAGAGTAATTTAGAAGCACTGAAAATATTTGTAGTATGGATGGAATTAATTCATCATACTGAATAGATTCTGGAATCCCTCTGATAATAATGTTGTTTCTCCTGGATCTTGCTTCTAAGTCCGTAAGTTTGCTTTGCATAGCCTGTATATCCACATCATGTAAATTAGTTTTTTTTTCGAGTAAAGTTAGTTTATCCTCATTTTCAGAAATTCGAGCTTCTGTCTTATCCATTCTTTCCAGCAACTGAGTACATGAATTTCCAAATGTTTGTATTTGACAAGTCAGTTCCTTCAGAGCTTCTTGTATGGGTATCAGAGCATTTCTGATGTTTTCCATGTTTAATGCTTGCTCATATTTAGTTTTAGTCCCTGGTTTCTGTTGTTCCTGTATTTTAGTAATTTTCTGTCGGTTTAGAAATCACATCTTTTTCTGGTGACTATAATTCCAAAAGTTTTGTTTAGGTAGTGGTTATATCCATGTTTTTTTTCCTCATTTGACATCTTGTTAAAACACAAAAACTTGCAGTATAGAAAGCACACGGTTCCTTTATTTACTTTTCTCTGCAGAGCCAGCTAATCAGATGTAATCCAGTGGAATATGTTCCGTTTTTCCATTTTTTTTCTTCTTAATACAGGATAGTAAAATGTAGTTGAAGTTATTTTATCAAATATTTGATGTTAAAATCTTTGTAGATTCCACTCAGGGTTTAGATTTCCTCAGGTTAAATGGAGAGCTGCAGTTCAGCAGTGCTCACAGAACGGCAGCCATCTTTGAATCCAAATATAAATAAATATTTATATCTGTATATTTGAGTACATATATAGGGCTTGATTACAGAACAGTAGGGAAGGGAAGTTTATCTTTTGTTACCACTGTTGTGAGGTCTTGCAGTTCCTACATTTAATGTAGCATTGCTATAAGAGGTACAGGAGAGCTTATCCCCTACAAAAAATATTGTATTTTTCTTTTTTTTCTTTGCACTTTTGATATATGTGTGAGATGTTGAGATCTGTAGTAAAGTGTTTCAATACAATGAATTTGCAATGAAGGTACAGACACACACACACACACACACACACACCCCTGTGTGTGTATGTGTGAGTGTGTGTGTGTGTGTGTGTGTGTGTGTGTGTGTGTGTGTGTGTGTGTGTGTGTGTGTGTGTGTGTGTGTGTGTGTGTGTGTGTGTATAGCTACAGAGATACATGCATTCCATGATGAGGAAGTATTTCATTAGCTGTAGACATGCATGTTTCAGTCTCATTATTTGCCCTCATCAGTACAGCATAAGTGGATTGTTTATCTATAATTTAGAAACTCAGATCTTAAAATCAAGCTTGATGTCCATAAACATTAGGGTACTTGCAAAATATCCCAAATAGTATTCAAACAAAAGGGTAAAAAGATTACACAGACAAATCATTCAATATAAACTGCAAGAAAGACCTAGCCAAACTTAAGTCTTCATTGTGTCATACCTTAAACCACCTGTAGTGGACACCAGTTGTGATATATGAAAATTACCTCTTAAGGACATAGTAGTAAACATACCAGTTATTCTTGGCCTGCATATTCCCAGAAAGTCTTAAAAAGTAAAAAGTTATAGGCAGTTGCAAGCCATGTAATTGAAACACTAATATGTCCTTAATGTGTCATTTTCATACATCTCATGAGACTCTACTACATGAGGTCTAAGGTAAAGCTAATAGGTAGATACTAGGCTAGCTACCTTTCTTATGGTCAGACATTGGAATGTATGGGTAATACTGAATACAATTTAATGGAATCATTTGTCTGTTTTTTCAGACAATGCAAATGTGGAGTTGGTATATTTACGTTTGGGAGTAAGGAATGGCCCCCTGTATTGGGAGAGTGCAGAGGGCATTTTTTTGTGGATTCAGAATATTTGTGTCTGCAATTATGGCCAAGTCAGCACTACTTACTATGTGTGTGAGATAAGCCTGGAGACTTGCTAACAATGAATGTGGCCTTGCAAGAGTGCATCATGAATTGTTTTTCATGGCTGCAGTAGGGATCCATGAGAAGATTGTGCTGGACCTCCTCATAGCCACAATAACATATAAGCAGCAATAGTAAATAATGAATGAGAATGAGCCTTTAGGATACTCAGTGTGAAACTGTGTGAACAGTTGGCAGCACTTATGTGTAAATTGCTTGTTGGAATTCAAGGATACACATATGGAGAAAGAATTGTAGTGGAAGGAAGTAGGTGAGGTATGCCTAAGGTGGGAGGGAAGAGTTGGTAGTAGGGCCATAGTAGCACACATGTAGTGGACACAAGACTTCAAAGGAAGGTGGTGACAAACCCAGAGATACAGAAAACTATGCAAACGTAAGTTCTTGAAGTTAAAAGCATTGGGAGTAAAAAAATGCCCTCTGCACTCTCCCAATACAAGGGGCCATTCCTTACTCCCCATGCTGTGGAATAAAATCCCGGTCCATGTGAGGCAGAGCACCTCACTGGCTCTGTTCAAGAGAAATCTTGACCGGTGGATGGGAGATCGTAGGTTTACCCCGGGAATCATCTCTGTGTCACTGCTGGACAGAGGCACAACAAACTAATGGGCACATTATTTCTAACATAAGGGGTGGCGTAAGCCACATAACTTTGGGCTAGGCTTATAAATGCCTTAGGGCAGATAGCCTAGTATAAACCTATGAACGTATGAACCTAAAAGACGAGAGAAGTGCAAAAGTTGGGTGTGGTGCAGAAAAGCTAAAAGATGTTTCAAATTAAACCAGTTATGAAATCAGCTAAATGTGACAAATGTACTATAATGCAATGAAAAAAAATGTACCAGTAACTCTGAGTGAATTTGAACCAAGTACCCATTTCTTTGAGAAGCTGAGTTACAGAAGAAGCCAACCTGAAGGGGACAGTAAAGCATATAGCAGTATAATGTTACATATTCACAGAATGGAAGCATGAAAGCCAACAAGAGTGTTCATCACTTAGGGGATTTGAACTCTTAGCTTTTCTATTTGTACTTTGCAAATCACTGCATTAACAAGGTAAGCCATGGAAGCAGTCACAATAATGGTCTTAGTGAAACACATAGCAGGTAAATGTTATATAGTCACAGAATGGAAGCAGAAAAGTCAGCAAAAAATTCATCCCTGGAGGTATTTGAGCCCTTAGCTAGTTTTATTTGCACATTGAAATCATTGCATTCACAAGGTTAGCCATGGAAGAAATCACAACAATGGTCTCAGTGAAGCACATAGCAGGTGAATGCTATAAATTCACAGAATGGAAGCAGAAACATCAGCAAAAACATTCATCCCTGAGGGGATATGACTTCTTAGCTCTTTTTAATTGCACTCTAAAGAGCATTGCATTTACAAGGTGAGCCTGGAAGCAATCACACTGAGGACATCATTGAAGCACAATAGCAGGTAAAAGTTACATAATCAAAGAATGGAAACAGAAAATCAGCAAAACTTTTATCCCATAGGGTATGATAGAACTCTCAATGCTTTTCAATTACAATCTATTAAGTAAGGCATTTACAAGATGAACCCTGGCAGCAGACACACTTGTGTTGTCGGTGAAGCACATGACAAGTAAGTGTTACATATTCACAGAAAAGAGGCAGAAAAATCAGCATATATTCCAGTGGGGATTTACACTCTCAACTCTTTTTAACTACTCTCTATGAGAAACTGCATTTTTACAAGGAGAGCCATAAAATCTATCATGCTAAATTGGTCACTAAAGCATATAGTAGGTGAATGATACTTATTCATACAATGGGAGCAGAAAAGATAAAAAGGCTATAACTGATGGAATTTGAATGCTCTGCATTCACCGTATACAAAGAACTAGATTTACAATCTGGGCTACTGAAGTACTCACACTAATAACTTTATCCTATGTTGTTTATGCTGGCTGCAATGCTCAACTTGTTTACACCATCAGTGGCAACCAAAGCTAAAATACATAACATATTACAGTGAGTGGACTTAATGGCTAAACAACAAGCAGTGCCATTATTCATTGCTTGTGCATGGGCATTGGTGGAGTTCTTCCTAACACATCATTCACATTATGGTCACAAAAAGATACGTGATTTAGAAGGCATTTTTAGCATGTGTGTGGTGTGTTTATCTATTTTTTGATCAGATTAAACGTTGGAAACAGGAGTATAGGAAAAAGGTGAAAAGGGTAAGCAAGCACAGCATAGACGAGCATGGAGAGAAAATAAGGAATGAGAAGAATGGTGGTGGGTAGGAGGAAAATATGTTTATTTATTTATTGTGAGAAAGGTGGTCCTTTTATATTTATGAAGAAAGGGTTAAGTTGCGGAAGAAAGCAAGGCAAGTAAGAGGAAGGTAGCAGAGGGAAGACAGATGTAACTGACAGGGTGTCTGGCAACACAATAAGTTAAGAGAAACACGACGTCAAGGTTACATCTGGCAAACAGAGGGAAGACACTGGTGAGGGCAGAATTTAATGACCAACATGGGTGGGCATAGACACAAAAAGGAGGGGAACACTAGATTGAGGATAGAACTGGGTGCTCACAGCAACAGTATCCACCAGCTGAGTCTCAGCACGAGATTACTTGTCAACCTGGGTACTGTCATGACTGGACCATGGCTCATATGGTGGAGCAAGAGCTGGAC
Organism: Protopterus annectens; assembly: GCF_019279795.1. NCBI lineage: Eukaryota > Metazoa > Chordata > Ceratodontiformes > Protopteridae > Protopterus > Protopterus annectens. The sequence goes on from NC_056732.1 coordinate 1,781,500,276, forward strand.
AAGGAAGCAATTCAGTGAACTGCAGGAACAGGTTCTCCATTTTGCCAATTCAGGCATCAAACCTTTTGTCTATAATATCCCGACAATCTCTGCCATCTGCCAATGGGTGGCAAATGCATCATCTCCACTCACACTGCTGCTTGTGGATGCCACTTTCCCAGCTTTTGGTGCAGGGCGTCTCTGAATCAGATGATGCAGGTAAGGCAGGAGGGTCGGAGGTAACTGTGGCAGGATGGGACCTGGATGTGCTGGGTGCTTCTAGTGGTGTTGGAAGTGGGATATTGCTGCCTCCTGTGAGGGGTCTGACAGGCCTTGCTGATGCTGTGGGTGCAAGTTCCCAGGTTGTTGCATATATTAAAAGATATAGAGAGAAAGTAAAATAAGCAAAAGAAATGTATGAAAGAGAGAGGATAATGACAATGGGTGGGGGGGTTGAAAAATACAAATAATAATAAAAATGTAATGTCGTATTATGTTGATACTGATGCAGTTAAACATAAAATATAATTGTTTAACTAGAAAATAAAAAAAATGAATTTAACAGGACTCTCTGTATACATAAATCCAGGGGAGGAGGAAAAAGAACCGACAACCATTATCACTTGCAGTCTGATAGGATGAGAATTAACAGGTGGAGCCATGAAACAGACCAACAGCTGCCTGTCGTCAGACTTGCAGCACTGATTTCTGAGACAAATATACATCTAAAAAGAAAACATGGTGGTCAATCGTACATATTTCACTCAGAGGTAACAGGCAAAGGAAACAAATGTCTGTTTCATATTGAAAAATGTCCAGTGAGCTTTTCATATTGAAAATTTCCAGTGAGCTAATAATGATGGTCTTACATATTTTGCCCAAGTAATGCTGCAGCTGTACTGACAACGCAGAAAAATAAGCATTAGTTTTCATAATAATACAGCTGTGTGTCTGTGTGTGTGTGTGTGTGGGGGGGGTGAATTAGGATCACAGACATCTTCAGAATGCGAGAACAAATACTTAACATTTTGACCTACTTGGCCACCAGGATACAGTCAAAAACATACTTATAACATTGAGCCAACATACAACTAACTTTGAGCCATGCCAGCACTAATGAGTGACACTGTTTATGAAATTCATTCCTTTTGTTAATGAATCCTTACCACCATTAATATTAAAAATGGATGGAAACATGTGTACTTACCACCGCAGTCCCAGACACACTCCGGTCTACTCCTGTGTAGCTGCCTATTCTTTTCAATGTCTTTAAGATCTATAGACATAAAAAAGCTCATTGTGTAATATAATGGCAGAGCCAGTACAAAAGTGCACATAATATGACAACACTATTTACAGTACTGAGCTAGTGAGTCATGTTTAACTTCATCCTCCCATGAGCACAGGAGGTCAGGATTGCTGTATCTCTTGTCACTGTAATGGTAACAGCACTGTTCTCCAAAGCAAGGGATGACAGTTGCATTGGTGGCAGTCTGGACTAAACTATTCCAGGCTTCAGTCTTATACTGAGGCCCTTTATAGACCTCTGCACTCTGAAAGGAGAACAAGCATCACCTTCTCCAACCATGATGTCTCACCTTAAAGGATCTCTGGGGGTTGGAAGTGATTTGCTGCCTAAATCAGATCTTGCATGCCCCAAATGGTGAGCAACAATGGGTACTGAAGGGTGCCTCATTTGTGAGATGAATGTCAGTCTCAGAAAATATAGCAAATCGATTATTATGGTTCACAATGTCAGTTTAAGGTATAAAACATGGCAGTCTTCAATGTCAGTGTCCACTATTCAACCAACATGCTGTCCCCATGTCCAGATGACTAAATACAAAATGACACTTGATCTTCCCAAAAGCATAGACTGATCACTTCTGCACAGTACTGCCCACAGGAACCAAGATATGCACAGCATTGAGTAAAATTCTCTACAGTGGTCCTCAGAAGTGCTCATTGTGCAAACTGAATGATTCAGAAATAACAATGAGATGAGTCACAATTAATGTAATGATTGTGTCCAGAGAAGTTAATCTACACAATATAAGTATGCTCAGAAGCATAGAGCCTTATTATTCTGTGGAAGAAAACACTGCTAAAGGGTTTGATACCTGCCAAGGGTGATTTAATCAGTCTAATAAATTTGTTTGTATAAGGCAAGTCCTGCTACCTAATAATCCATTCATTTGTATTACAAAAGATTTTAATTGTTTTTGAAGCTGCTGCCTCTAAAGAATGTCAATTGTCAGCTCCTTTCAATCTGATGGCCAAAGTGTATTGAGGGTGAGATTGCAAGGGTACAGCAGTTAGTAGCCTGCAGGATTGTTAAAATGGATGGGAGACACACACCTAAGCTCATATTCAGAGTACTACTCAATACTATTTTAATGCTATGTGCCTTGCACTTATCTCATTAGCCACAATATTTGTTAACAGTGCTAATGTAAAGGCCAACTTATGCATGGTGCTGGTTTTGCATGCATCATTTTTACCATAGTGTATTTGCTTACCTGTTGCTAACTATCGTGTGAAGCTATGTGCAAAATACAGCCTCTTTGCTAGTGCCATGACATACTAGGCCCACCTTTGTCAGGTATGATTAGTCTGTGCTGCTGTCATGTCCTCCAATTCGGCCTCCACTGCCTGTAGTGCTATGAATTGTTGACTCTGCAAGAGTGCTTCCTGCTGTAACGGCTTCCTAATTGTCATATTGTGCAATGTTACACACACACATGCACATGCGCACAAGCGCACACGCACACACGCACACACACACACAGGCACATGCACACATGCAGTTGTCAAAGTCCATTATATCGAGTGTTACATAATCCCTGGGCTTTACCCTTTTTCTCATTTTTGTGCAATCTAGGATGGGTGTGTGTGACATTCCCATGTTGGGGGGTGTGGGGGCAAATCCCCTACATAAAAGTTGTTTTTAGCTTTTCTTTTTGTAATTCCAAATGTAACCTATTGATTTACATTTGTGATTACTTTTTTTTATTGATTTTTGTTCAGATTAATGGTAATCACTGACTGGATACTCAAAATTGGCCCTCGGTGTGAGTGCATGCTTGTGTGTGCCTTCTGTGGAAGGCTGGGCACTGGGCTGTCAAGTCAACACCATAAAACTCTACTGCCAATCATGAGCAGACAGGTGATCCACTGCGGCGACCGCTAACTGGGAAAAGCTGAAAGAAGAAGTGAAGAGTCAGTTCAATGTTTTGTATTTTGATCAAACTCAGAGGTTATTATTTATTATAAAATCATATATATATATATATATATATATATATATATATATATATATATATATATATATATATATATATATATATAGAGAGAGAGAGAGAGAGAGACAAAGGGAGAAGGAGAGACAGAGATACATGCATCGCACTCATTATCTATCTATATATATATATATATATATATATATATATATATATATATATATATATACGCATATATCTATATATATATATATATATATATATATATATATATATATATATATATATATATATATATATATGGGTCTACTTTGTTTCATCAAAATTTCCAAACTTCGAAACCCATAAGGCTGAAACCATATGAGTGAAGTTTTCAAACTTTAAAAGGACAACAGAAACACTCAAAAAAAAAAAAAAAAAAACTTTACCTTTATATGCACCCCCTGTTACTTAAACATACCAACTCCAAGATCGCACTACAATGAGAAGAATGGCAAATCTCTCATTCCACTCTGTACGGCAAACTCAGTTCAAAGTGTTCAAACTTTTCAAACTTCAGTCATATGGTCTCGGCCACATGGGTTTTAATGTTTTGAAATTTTGATTAAACAACGTAGACCCATATACATATATATATATATATATATATATATATATATATATATATATATATATATATATATATATATATATATATATATATATTTATATGTATGCATTAATCCATATTAGTTGATTGAAGTTTCAAAACTTTGAAATTCATACAGCCAAGACCATATGACTGAAGTTTTCAAAATTTCTAACATTTTGAATGGAGATCGCTGTACAGAGTGGAATGGGAAATTTACCATTTTCCTCACAGTTGTGCGAACTTTGTGTTGGTATATTTAATTATATATATATACATATACACACACACACACACACACACACATATATATATATATATATATATATATATATATATATATATATATATATATATATTTAATTAGCAGTGAGTGGGTGGTGCAGGAGGGCTTGCCCCCCCCCTGCAAAAATGTAAAAAAAAATATTTTTATTTATTTTTATTTTATTTTATTTTTGAAGTTTTAAAACATATATACATATATATATATATATATATATATATATATATATATATATATATATATATATAGAGGAAGTGCACTATCTTTTGATACATTGGTCATACATTCACAATTGATCCTCCTTCTTAGGTTACATTACCAGACCCTACTGGACATGTGAATACTGTCTGTGACTTCTGCTGTCTGGCTGTGTGTAGCTGCATGTATGCAGTGTAGTATGTCATCATCTTTAGCATCATGTGGAACTTTTCCCTTATATCCTACCTGTCCACCATCCATCTCACTACTAATATGAGGTTAGCTATGTGGCATTCTGATCTGAATTCAAACTACACATTTCATCTCTTTCTTTCTGCTACTATAAATACTTGTTTGTCACTCAATCTGTGTCTCTCTTCAGTACATTTATATATTTAACAGGAGTTTGATATTTCTGTACTATTCCTTGTGAATGTCTCCTTTGTTCTGTATACTGGCACTGGAATGCTTATTGTCCAGTCATTTGGGGTACACCTTTCTTTTTGTACTGCAGTGAGTACCCTCAGAAGCTATTAATAAACCAAACACCCCAACACTTTGATCTCATCTCCTGTGACTTCATTTTGAGATCCTCCTACTTATATTTGAACTGATGGCTCATGAAAAGCCCATTGGAGTTATTCATGCTACACTTCGGCCCAGGTATTTTAATTGAAGTTAAGTTTAATCCAACTTTTTTCACAACATTAAGACATTAATAACAAAATCTCACTTCAGTAGTATACCATATCTCAGAATGCAGACTTCTTAAATAATGATATGCCTCTGGAGTTGAAACATGGCTCGAAAGTAAAGTTGTTTAATCCTGCATAATGCTAATATAGTTAAGTTGCATTTACACTGTAGTAGCCTACTATGTTTTTAAGATTGTTTCCTTAACATTTTTATGAGCAGGTAACAACATGTAGAAAGTTCACACAGTGACTCCCATGTCCATACCTCTAACTGTACAGATTTTCGCAGAATGTCCAAATATTTGCCTCATATTTTTGGTCTGCTCCACATAAAATTTGTGTTTTTTCTGGCAAATCACTGCGTATTGACATCACTAAATAATGACCCGTATTTGTGTTTCAGACTTCATATCCTTTAGAAAATGCATGCTAACACACACCCTGTTATTCTAGCAACTTTCTACGTTTATAAGAACAATATTTAAAAATTTCCCTATTTTTGGGCCTTCATCTCCCCCATTATTTTAGGCTTTGTCCAGATTTCTTGCACTGAAAGGTTGAGAGGGATGCCCATGTCACTATTGTCGGATATCAAAGAATTTGCATAACTGGTTCCTCTCATCACAGTACAGAATGACTTATTTCATTGTACTTTGAACAATGTTTAGAAATGAGACTTAAATGTATCAGTAACAAGCAACGGTTAAGACCCCTTACCATATTTTCTGTATCTTCTGTGACATCTGATGCAAATGTTTTACTAAAGTTTATATGTCCTTTGCTTAAGGTAGATTTTATAGGTCAACACAGTACAGGAATAGTACAACTTACTACTTACAAAATAGCATAATATTAAACTTAAAGGCTATAGGTTTTAACTAGAGTCCAAGGTTTGTGTATTCTCACTTGCATACTGTTTGATTCTGTCTGAGTTACTTAACTGGACCATTCTTTCTGTGTTGACTTAGCTGGATAATACATAAATAAATATAATAAACTAAAAATTAAATCAGAAACATGGCAGTTAGGATTAATCCTAAAAAAAGTCAATTTGTACGTCAAAGCACCTAAAAATTAGGTCTTGTGTTTGGTAAGAGCAACTATCAATAACAGAGTAAAGTGAAAAATCAGGAGCTCTTCATTGCAAGATTAATAGACAATGAAGAATGTAGGAAGTCATCTACCAAGACTATACATTTGTGCATAACTGAGAAGAGATTCTGAATGTTTAGCAATCCATTTGTCAACATCACATGGAGTAATGTGCCTTGCCCATATCCAGACAGGAGCTTTGGTTTCTTAAGGGAATGCTGCACAGAGTATCAGAACTGATCATGACATGAGGGAGTTTTCAGGGTACACAAGGAATCAGTTATCTGGTCAGTTATTTGTTAATTAGGCAAGTGAATTAGTCTAATGTTCTTTTCTCAGTCAAGACCTAGACCACACACACATGCGGTCTAGGTCTTGACTGAGACTGCATGCACATGCATTCTTACAGCATACAGTGCAATTACGCAGCATTGCCAATTAGACTTACAGTATAGGTACTTACACAAGATATTAGAGACACAAGCATCATTTTTATTTTATTTTTTATCAAGTAGGTGGACTGGAACACTGGGGAACCTTTTTTCGTGACCTTCTTCTTCTCCTTCTGGCATTTCCCATTAGGGGTTGCCACAGTGGAACAATGGTCCACAGAAAGATTGGCAGTGGAGTTTTATGGTATTGAGTTAACAGCCCGTTGCCCAACTTACACAAAAGTCACATGCATGCACTCACTCCTAGGGCCAATTTAGAGTGTCCAATCCACCTTCAGCATGTGTTTGGGATGTGGGATGAAACTGGAGCAACCAGAGGAAACCCACGCGACCACAGGGATGACATGCAGACTCTGCACAGAAGGCACCCCAGCTGAGAATGAAAACAGAGAACCTCTCCCTGTGAATCTTTTTATTCAGGATCTAGTAATAGTAAAACTTGACAATACAATAAAAACATTAAGTAGAAAAAACGTGATCGTACATGAAGTATAGTGTGGTGACTGATGAAGAAAGACCATCAAAAAGCAAAAATAAAAATGATATACTAAACAGAAGAATATTTAGAATTGCTCAGTAAAAATGCTTCAGCTAGCAAAAATGCACAGTGATATTAGCATCATAAACAGTTTAGACTGCAAATGGTATGATTTTGGCTGTTTAGGGCATGAGGAAAATGTAAACATCTGATGAATGCTAACATGTAGAGAGCTTCAGATAGTACGATCCAGGCGAGAGAAGCATGTAGAGAGGTTCAGATAGTACGATCCAGGCAAGAGTAGCATGTAGAGAGCTTCAGATAGTAAGATCCTGGCGAGAGTAGCATGTAGAGAGCTTCAGATAGTATGATCCAGGCGAGAGTAGCATGTAGAAAGTTTCAGATAGTACGATCCAGGCGAGAGTAGCATGTAGAGAGCTTCAGATGGTATGATCCAGGCGAGAGTAGCATGTAGAGAGCTTCAGATAGTATGATTCGGGCGAGAGTAGCATGTAGAGAACTTCAGATAGCACGATCCAGGTGAGAGTAGCATGTAGAGAGCTTCAGATAGTATGATCCAGGCGAGAGTAGCATGTAGAGAGTTTCAGATAGTACGATCCAGGCAAGAGTAGCATGTAGAGAGCTTCAGATGGTACGATCCAGAAGAGAGTAGCATGTAGAGAGCTTCAGATAGTATGATCCAGGCGAGAGTAGCATGTAGAGAGCTTCAGATAGTACGATCCAGGCGAGATTAGCATGTAGAGATTTTCAGATAGTACAATCCAGGTGAGAGTAGCATGTAGAGAGCTTCAGATAGTACGATCCAGGCCAGAGTAGCATGTAGAGTGCTTCGGATGGTACGATCCAGGCCAGAGTAGCATGTAGAGAGTTTCACATAGTACGATCCAGGCGAGAGTAGCATGTAGAGAGTTTCAGATAGTATGATCCAGGTGAGAGTAGTATGTAGAGAGCTTCAGATAGTACGTTCCAGGAGAGAGTAGCATGTAGAGAGCTTCAGATAGTACGATCCAAACGAGAGTAGCATGTAGAGAACTTCAGATAGTATGATCCAGGTGAGAGTAGCATGTAGAGAGCTTCAGATAGTACGATCCAGGTGAGAGTAGCATGTAGAGAGCTTCAGATAGTACGATCCAGGCGAGAGTAGCATGTAGAGATCTTCAGATAGTACGATCCAGGCGAGAGTAGCATATAGAAAGCTTCAGATACTATGATCCAGACGAGAGTAGCATGTAGAGTGCTTCAGATAGTATGATCCAGGTGAGAGTAGAATGTAGAGAGGTTCAGATAGTATGATCCAGGCGAGAGTAGCATGTAGAGAGCTTCAGATAGTATGATCCAGACGAAAGCAGCATGTAGAGAGCTTCAGATAGTATGATCCAGGCAAGAGTAGCATGTAGAGAGCTTCAGATAGTAGGATCCAGACGAGAGTAGCATGTAGAGAGTTTCAGATAGTATGATCTAGGTGTTAGTAGCATGTAGAGAGCTTCAGATAGTACGATCCAGTCAAGAGTAGCATGTAGAGAGCTTCGGGTAGTACAATCCAGGCAAGAGTAGCATGTAGAGATTTTCAGATAGTACAATCCAGGTGAGAGTAGCATGTAGAGAGCTTCAGATAGTAGGATCCAGGCGAGAGTAGCATGTAGAGAGCTTCAGATAGTATGATCCAGGTGAGAGTAGCATGTAGAGAGCTTCAGATAGTACGATCCAGGCCAGAGTAGCATGTAGAGAGCTTCAGATAGTATGATCCAGGCCAGAGTAGCATGTAGAGAGTTTCACATAGTATGATCCAGGCGAGAGTAGCATGTAGAGAGTTTCAGATAGTATGATCCAGGTGACAGTAGCATGTAGAGAGTTTCAGATAGTATGATCCAGGTGACAGTAGCATGTAGAGAGTTTCAGATAGTATGATCCAGGTGAGAGTAGTATGTAGAGAGCTTCAGATAGTACGTTCCAGGCGAGAGTATCATGTAGAGAGCTTCAGATAGTACGATCCAAACGAGAGTAGCATGTAGAGAGCTTCAGATAGTATGATCCAGGTGAGAGTAGCATGTAGAGAGCTTCAGATAGTATGATCCAGGCGAGAGTAGCATGTAGAGAGCTTCAGATAGTACGATCCAGGCGAGAATAGCATGTAGAGATCTTAAGATAGTACGATCCAGGCGAGAGTAGCATATAGAAAGCTTCAGATACTATGATCCAGACGAGAGTAGCATGTAGAGTGCTTCAGATAGTATGATCCAGGTGAGAGTAGAATGTAGAGAGGTTCAGATAGTATGATCCAGGTGAGAGTAGCATGTAGAGAGCTTCAGATAGTATGATCCAGGCGAAAGCAGCATGTAGAGAGCTTCAGATAGTATGATCCAGGCAAGAGTAGCATGTAGAGAGCTTCAGATAGTAGGATCCAGGCGAGAGTAGCATGTAGAGAGTTTCAGATAGTATGATCTAGGTGTTAGTAGCATGTAGAGAGCTTCAGATAGTACGATCCAGTCAAGAGTAGCATGTAGAGAGCTTCGGGTAGTACAATCCAGGCAAGAGTAGCATGTAGAGAGCTTCAGATAGTACGATCCAGGCGAGAGTAGCATGTAGAGAGTTTCAGAAAGTACAATCCAGGTGAGAGTAGCATGTAGACAGTTTCAGAAAGTACAATCCAGGCAAGAGTAGCATGTAGAGAGCTTCAGATAGTACGAACCAGGCGAGAGTAGCATGTAGAGAACTTCAGATAGTACGATCCAGTCAAGAGTAGCATGTAGAGAGCTTCAGATAGTATGAACCAGGCGAGAGTAGCATGTAGAGAACTTCAGATAGTACGATCCAGTCAAGAGTAGCATGTAGAGAGCTTCACATAGTACGTTCCAGGCGAGAGTAGCATGTAGAGAGTTTCAGATAGTACGATCCAGGTGAGAGTAGCATGTAGAGAACTTCAGATAGTATGATCCAGGTGAGAGTAGCATGTAGAGAGTTTCAGATAGTACGATCCAGGCGAGAGTAGCATGTAGGAAGTTTCAGATAGTATGATCCAGACGAGAGTAGCATGTAGAGAGCTTCAGATAGTATGATCCAGGTGAGAGTAGCATGTAGAGAGCTTTAGATAGTACAATCCAGGTGAGTGTAGAATACAGAGAGCATCAGATAGTACAATCCAGGCAAGAGTAGCATGTAGAGAGCTTCAGATAGTACGATCCAGGCGAGAGCAGCATGTGGAGAGCTTCAGATAGTACGATCCAGGCGAGAGTAGCATGTAGGGAGCTTCAGATAGTACGATCCAGGCGAGAGTAGCATGTAGACAGCTTCAGATAGTACGATCTAGGCTAGAGTAGCATCTAGAGAGCTTCAGATAGTATGATCCAGGTGAGAGTAGCATGTAGAGAATTTCAGATAGTATTATCCAGGTGAGATTAGCATGTAGAGAGCTTCACATAGTACGATCCAGTCGAGAGTAGCATGTAGAGAGCTTCAGATAGTACGATCCAGGCGAGAGTAGCATGTAGAGAGCTTCAGATAGTACGATCCAGGTGAGAGTAGCATGTAGAGAGCTTCAGATAGTACGATCCAGGTGAGGGTAGTATGTAGAGAGCTTCAGACAGTATGATCCAGGCGAGAGTAGCATGTAGAGAGCTTCAGATAGTATGATCCAGGCGAAAGCAGCATGTAGAGAACTTCAGATAGTATGATCCAGGTGAGAGTAGCATGTAGAGAGTTTCAGATAGTACGATCCAGGTGAGTGTTAAGGTAGATTTTATAGGTCAACACAGTACAGGAATAGTACAACTTACTACTTACAAAATAGCATAATATTAAACTTAAAGGCTATAGGTTTTAACTCAGAGTCCAAGGTTTGTGTATTCTCACTTGCATACTGTTTGATTCTGTCTGAGTTACTTAACTGGACCATTCTTTCTGTGTTGACTTAGCTGGATAATACATAAATAAATATAATAAACTAAAAATTAAATCAGAAACATGGCAGTTAGGATTAATCCTAAAAAAAGTCAATTTGTACGTCAAAGAACCTAAAAATTAGGTCTTGTGTTTGGTAAGAGCAACTATCAATAACAGAGTAAAGTGAAAAATCAGGAGCTCTTCATTGCAAGATTAATAGAAGATGAAGAATGTAGGAAGTCATCTACCAAGACTATACATTTGTGCATAACTGAGAAGAGATTCTGAATGTTTAGCAATCCATTTGTCAACATCACATGGAGTAATGTGCCTTGCCCATATCCAGACAGGAGCTTTGGTTTCTTAAGGGAATGCTGCACAGAGTATCAGAACTGATCATGACATGAGGGAGTTTTCAGGGTACACAAGGAATCAGTTATCTGGTCAGTTATTTGTTAATTAGGCAAGTGAATTAGTCTAATGTTCTTTTCTCAGTCAAGACCTAGACCACACACACATGCGGTCTAGGTCTTGACTGAGACTGCATGCACATGCATTCTTACAGCATACAGTGCAATTACGCAGCATTGCCAATTAGACTTACAGTATAGGTACTTACACAAGATATTAGAGACACAAGCATCATTTTTATTTTATTTTTATCAAGTAGGTGGACTGGAACACTGGGGAACCTTTTCGTGACCTTCTTCTTCTCCTTCTGGCATTTCCCATTAGGGGTTGCCACAGTGGAACAATGGTCCACAGAAAGATTGGCAGTGGAGTTTTATGGTATTGAGTTAACAGCCTGTTGCCCAACTTACACAAAAGTCACATGCATGCACTCACTCCTAGGGCCAATTTAGAGTGTCCAATCCACCTTCAGCATGTGTTTGGGATGTGGGATGAAACTGGAGCAACCAGAGGAAACCCACGCGACCACAGGGATGACATGCAGACTCTGCACAGAAGGCACCCCAGCTGAGAATGAAAACAGAGAACCTCTCCCTGTGAGTCTTTTTATTCATGATCTAGTAATAGTAAAACTTGACAATACAATAAAAACATTAAGTAGAAAAAATGTGATCGTACATGAAGTATAGTGTGGTGACTGATGAAGAAAGACCATTAAAAAGCAAAAAATAAAAATGATATACTAAACAGAAGAATATTTAGAATTGCTCAGTAAAAATGCTTCAGCTAGCAAAAATGCACAGTGATATTAGCATCATAAACAGTTTAGACTGCAAATGGTATGATTTTGGCTGTTTAGGGCATGAGGAAAATGTAAACATCTGATGAATGCTAACATGTACAGAGCTTCAGATAGTACGATCCAGGCGAGAGAAGCATGTAGAGAGTTTCAGATAGTACGATCCAGGCAAGAGTAGCATGTAGAGAGCTTCAGATAGTAAGATCCTGGCGAGAGTAGCATGTAGACAGCTTCAGATAGTATGATCCAGGCGAGAGTAGCATGTAGAGAGTTTCAGATAGTACGATCCAGGCGAGAGTAGCATGTAGAGAGCTTCAGATGGTATGATCCAGGCGAGAGTAACATGTAGAGAGCTTCAGATAGTATGATTCGGGCGAGAGTAGCATGTAGAGAACTTCAGATAGCACGATCCAGGTGAGAGTAGCATGTAGAGAGCTTCAGATAGTATGATCCAGGCGAGAGTAGCATGTAGAGAGTTTCAGATAGTATTATCCAGGCAAGAGTAGCATGTAGAGAGCTTCAGATGGTACGATCCAGAAGAGAGTAGCATGTAGAGAGCTTCAGATAGTATGATCCAGGCGAGAGTAGCATGTAGAGAGTTTCAGATAGTATGATCCAGGTGAGAGTAGCATGTAGAGAGCTTCAGATAGTACGATCCAGGCGAGAGTAGTATGTAGAGAGCATCAGAGAGTACGATCCAGGCGAGATTAGCATGTAGAGATTTTCAGATAGTACAATCCAGGTGAGAGTAGCATGTAGAGAGCTTCAGATAGTAGGATCCAGGCGAGAGTAGCATGTAGAGTGCTTCAGATAGTATGATCCAGGTGAGAGTAGCATGTAGAGAGCTTCAGATAGTACGATCCAGGCCAGAGTAGCATGTAGAGAGTTTCACATAGTACGATCCAGGCGAGAGTAGCATGTAGAGAGTTTCAGATAGTATGATCCAGGTGAGAGTAGTATGTAGAGAGCTTCAGATAGCATGATCCAGTCAAGAGTAGTATGTAGAGAGCTTCAGATAGTACGTTCCAGGCGAGAGTAGCATGTAGAGAGCTTCAGATAGTACGATCCAAACGAGAGTAGCATGTAGAGAACTTCAGATAGTATGATCCAGGCGAGAGTAGCATGTAGAGAGCTTCAGATAGTACGATCCAGGTGAGAGTAGCATGTAGAGAGCTTCAGATAGTACGATCCAGGCGAGAGTAGCATGTAGACATCTTCAGATAGTACGATCCAGGCAAGAGTAGCATATAGAAAGCTTCAGATACTATGATCCAGATGAGAGTAGCATGTAGAGTGCTTCAGATAGTATGATCCAGGTGAGAGTATAATGTAGAGAGGTTCAGATAGTATGATCCAGGCGAGAGTAGCATGTAGAGAGCTTCAGATAGTATGATCCAGGCGAAAGCAGCATGTAGAGAGCTTCAGATAGTATGATCCAGGCAAGAGTAGCATGTAGAGAGCTTCAGATAGTAGGATCCAGGCGAGAGTAGCATGTAGAGAGTTTCAGATAGTATGATCTAGGTGTTAGTAGCATGTAGAGAGCTTCAGATAGTACGATCCAGTCAAGAGTAGCATGTAGAGAGCTTCGGGTAGTACAATCCAGGCAAGAGTAGCATTTAGAGATTTTCAGATAGTACAATCCAGGAGAGAGTAGCATGTAGAGAGCTTCAGATAGTAGGATCCAAGCGAGAGTAGCATGTAGAGTGCTTCAGATAGTATGATCCAGGTGAGAGTAGCATGTAGAGAGCTTCAGATAGTACGATCCAGGCCAGAGTAGCATGTAGAGAGCTTCAGATAGTACGATCCAGGCCAGAGTAGCATGTAGAGAGTTTCACATAGTATGATCCAGGCGAGAGTAGCATGTAGAGAGTTTCAGATAGTATGATCCAGGTGACAGTAGCATGTAGAGAGTTTCAGATAGTATGATCCAGGTGAGAGTAGCATGTAGAGAGCTTCAGATAGTAGGATCCAGGCGAGAGTAGCATGTAGAGAGTTTCAGATAGTATGATCCAGGCAAGAGTAGCATGTAGAGAGCTTCAGATAGTAGGATCCAGGCGAGAGTAGCATGTAGAGAGTTTCAGATAGTATGATCTAGGTGTTAGTAGCATGTAGAGAGCTTCAGATAGTACGATCCAGTCAAGAGTAGCATGTAGAGAGCTTCGGGTAGTACAATCCAGGCAAGAGTAGCATGTAGAGAGCTTCAGATAGTACGATCCAGGCGAGAGTAGCATGTAGAGAGTTTCAGAAAGTACAATCCCGGTGAGAGTAGCATGTAGAGAGCTTCAGATAGTACGATCCAGACGAGAGTAGCATGTAGAGAGCTTCAGATAGTACGAACCAGTCAAGAGTAGCATGTAGAGAGCTTCACATAGTACGTTCCAGGCGAGAGTAGCATGTAGAGAGTTTCAGATAGTACGATCTAGGCGAGAGTAGCATGTAGACAACTTCAGATAGTATGATCCAGGTGAGAGTAGCATGTAGAGAGTTTCAGATAGTATGATCCAGGTGAGAGTAGCATGTAGAGAGCTTCAGATAGTATGATCCAGGTGAGAGTAGCATGTAGAGAGCTTTAGATAGTACAATCCAGGTGAGTGTAGAATGTAGAGAGCATCAGATAGTACGATCCAGGCAAGAGTAGCATGTAGGGAGCTTCAGATAGTACGATCCAGGTGAGAGCAGCATGTGGAGAGCTTAAGATAGTACGATCCAGGCGAGAGTAGCATGTAGGGAGCTTCAGATAGTATGATCCAGGCGAGAGTAGCATGTAGACAGCTTCAGATAGTACGATCCAGGCTAGAGTAGCATCTAGAGAGCTTCAGATAGTATTATCCAGGTGAGATTAGCATGTAGAGAGCTTCACATAGTATGATCCACTCGAGAGTAGCATGTAGAGAGCTTCAGATAGTACGATCCAGGTGAGAGTAGCATGTAGAGAGCTTCAGATAGTACGATCCAGGTGAGAGTAGCATGTAGAGAGCTTCAGATAGTACGATCCAGGTGAGGGTAGTATGTAGAGAGCTTCAGACAGTATGATCCAGGCGAGAGTAGCATGTAGAGAGCTTCAGATAGTATGATCCAGGCGAAAGCAGCATGTATAGAACTTCAGATAGTATGATCCAGGTGAGAGTAGCATGTAGAGAGTTTCAGATAGTACGATCCAGGTGAGTGTAGCATGTAGAGAGTTTCAGATAGTATGATCTAGGTGTTAGTAGCATGTAGAGAGCTTCAGATAGTACGATCCAGGTGAGAGTAGCATGTAGAGAGCTTCAGATAGTACGATCCAGGCTAGAGTAGCATCTAGAGAGCTTCAGATAGTATGATCCAGGCGAGAGTAGCATGTAGAGAATTTAAGATAGTATGATCCAGGTGAGATTAGCATGTAGAGAGCTTCACATAGTACGATCCAGTCGAGAGTAGCATGTAGAGAGCTTCAGACAGTACGATCCAGGTGAGAGTAGCATGTAGAGAGTTTCAGAAAGTTCGATCCAGGTGAGAGTAGGATATAGAGAGCTTGAGATAGTACAATCCAGGCGAGAGTACCATGTAGAGAGCTTCAGATAGTACGATACAGGCGAGAGCAGCATGTCGAGAGCTTCAGATAGTGTGATCCAGGCGAGAGTAGCATGCATAGAGCTTCAGATAGTACGATCCAGGTGAGAGTAGCATGTAGACAGCTTCAGATAGTACGATCCAGGCGAGAGTAGCATGTATAGAGCTTCAAATAGTACGATCCAGGCGAGAATAGCATGCAGAGAGCTTCAGATAGTACGATCCAGGCGAGAGTAGCATGTAGAGAGTTTCAAATAGTATGCTCCAGGCGAGAGTAGAATGTAGAGAGTTTCAGATAGTTCGATCCAGGCGAGAGTATCATGTAGAGAGTTTCAGATAGTACGATCCAGGTGAGAGTAGCATGTAGAGAGCTTCAGATAGTACGATCCAGGTGAAAGTAGCATGTAGAGAGCTTCAGATAGTACGATCCAGGTGAGGGTAGTATGTAGAGAGCTTCAGACAGTATGATCCAGGCGAGAGTAGCATGTAGAGAGCTTCAGATAGTATGATCCAGGTGAAAGCAGCATGTATAGAACTTCAGATAGTATGATCCAGGTGAGAGTAGCATGTAGAGAGTTTCAGATAGTACGATCCAGGTGAGTGTAGCATGTAGAGAGTTTCAGATAGTATGATCTAGGTGTTAGTAGCATGTAGAGAGCTTCAGATAGTACGATCCAGGTGTGAGTAGCATGTAGAGAGCTTCAGATAGTACGATCCAGGCTAGAGTAGCATCTAGAGAGCTTCAGATAGTATGATCCAGGCGAGAGTAGCATGTAGAGAATTTCAGATAGTATGATCCAGGTGAGATTAGCATGTAGAGAGCTTCACATAGTACGATCCAGTCGAGAGTAGCATGTAGAGAGCTTCAGACAGTACGATCCAGGTGAGAGTAGCATGTAGAGAGTTTCAGAAAGTTCGATCCAGGTGAGAGTAGGATATAGAGAGCTTGAGATAGTACAATCCAGGCGAGAGTACCATGTAGAGAGCTTCAGATAGTACGATACAGGCGAGAGCAGCATGTCGAGAGCTTCAGATAGTGTGATCCAGGCGAGAGTAGCATGCATAGAGCTTCAGATAGTACGATCCAGGTGAGAGTAGCATGTAGACAGCTTCAGATAGTACGATCCAGGCGAGAGTAGCATGTATAGAGCTTCAAATAGTACGATCCAGGCGAGAATAGCATGCAGAGAGCTTCAGATAGTACGATCCAGGCGAGAGTAGCATGTAGAGAGTTTCAAATAGTATGCTCCAGGCGAGAGTAGCATGTAGAGAGCTTCAGATAGTATGATCCAGGCGAAAGCAGCATGTAGAGAGCTTCAGATAGTATGATCCAGGCAAGAGTAGCATGTAGAGAGCTTCAGATAGTAGGATCCAGGCGAGAGTAGCATGTAGAGAGTTTCAGATAGTATGATCTAGGTGTTAGTAGCATGTAGAGAACTTCAGATAGTACGATCCAGTCAAGAGTAGCATGTAGAGAGCTTCGGGTAGTACAATCCAGGCAAGAGTAGCATGTAGAGAGCTTCAGATAGTACGATCCAGGCGAGAGTAGCATGTAGAGAGTTTCAGAAAGTACAATCCAGGTGAGAGTAGCATGTAGAGAGCTTCAGATAGTACGATCCAGGCGAGAGTAGCATGTAGAGAGCTTCAGATAGTACGAACCAGTCAAGAGTAGCATGTAGAGAGCTTCACATAGTACGTTCCAGGCGAGAGTAGCATGTAGAGAGTTTCAGATAGTACGATCTAGGCGAGAGTAGCATGTAGACAACTTCAGATAGTATGATCCAGGTGAGAGTAGCATGTAGAGAGTTTCAGATAGTACGATCCAGGCGAGAGTAGCATGTAGGAAGCTTCAGATAGTATGATCCAGACGAGAGTAGCATGTAGAGAGCTTCAGATAGTATGATCCAGGTGAGAGTAGCATGTAGAGAGCTTTAGATAGTACAATCCAGGTGAGTGTAGAATGTAGAGAGCATCAGATAGTACGATCCAGGCAAGAGTAGCATGTAGAGAGCTTCAGATAGTACGATCCAGGTGAGAGCAGCATGTGGAGAGCTTAAGATAGTACGATCCAGGCGAGAGTAGCATGTAGGGAGCTTCAGATAGTACGATCCAGGCGAGAGTAGCATGTAGACAGCTTCAGATAGTACGATCCAGGCTAGAGTAGCATCTAGAGAGCTTCAGATAGTATTATCCAGGTGAGATTAGCATGTAGAGAGCTTCACATAGTATGATCCACTCGAGAGTAGCATGTAGAGAGCTTCAGATAGTAATGATCCAGGTGAGAGTAGCATGTAGAGAGCTTCAGATAGTACGATCCAGGTGAGAGTAGCATGTAGAGAGCTTCAGATAGTACGATCCAGGTGAGGGTAGTATGTAGAGAGCTTCAGACAGTATGATCCAGGCGAGAGTAGCATGTAGAGAGCTTCAGATAGTATGATCCAGGCGAAAGCAGCATGTATAGAACTTCAGATAGTATGATCCAGGTGAGAGTAGCATGTAGAGAGTTTCAGATAGTACGATCCAGGTGAGTGTAGCATGTAGAGAGTTTCAGATAGTATGATCTAGGTGTTAGTAGCATGTAGAGAGCTTCAGATAGTAATGATCCAGGTGAGAGTAGCATGTAGAGAGCTTCAGATAGTACGATCCAGGCTAGAGTAGCATCTAGAGAGCTTCAGATAGTATGATCCAGGCGAGAGTAGCATGTAGAGAATTTAAGATAGTATGATCCAGGTGAGATTAGCATGTAGAGAGCTTCACATAGTACGATCCAGTCGAGAGTAGCATGTACAGAGCTTCAGACAGTACGATCCAGGTGAGAGTAGCATGTAGAGAGTTTCAGAAAGTTCGATCCAGGTGAGAGTAGGATATAGAGAGCTTGAGATAGTACAATCCAGGCGAGAGTACCATGTAGAGAGCTTCAGATAGTACGATACAGGCGAGAGCAGCATGTCGAGAGCTTCAGATAGTGTGATCCAGGCGAGAGTAGCATGCATAGAGCTTCAGATAGTACGATCCAGGTGAGAGTAGCATGTAGACAGCTTCAGATAGTACGATCCAGGCGAGAGTAGCATGTATAGAGCTTCAAATAGTACGATCCAGGCGAGAATAGCATGCAGAGAGCTTCAGATAGTACGATCCAGGCGAGAGTAGCATGTAGAGAGTTTCAAATAGTATGCTCCAGGCGAGAGTAGAATGTAGAGAGTTTCAGATAGTTCGATCCAGGCGAGAGTATCATGTAGAGAGTTTCAGATAGTACGATCCAGGTGAGAGTAGCATGTAGAGAGCTTCAGATAGTACGATCCAGGTGAAAGTAGCATGTAGAGAGCTTCAGATAGTACGATCCAGGTGAGGGTAGTATGTAGAGAGCTTCAGACAGTATGATCCAGGCGAGAGTAGCATGTAGAGAGCTTCAGATAGTATGATCCAGGCGAAAGCAGCATGTATAGAACTTCAGATAGTATGATCCAGGTGAGAGTAGCATGTAGAGAGTTTCAGATAGTACGATCCAGGTGAGTGTAGCATGTAGAGAGTTTCAGATAGTATGATCTAGGTGTTAGTAGCATGTAGAGAGCTTCAGATAGCGATCCAGGTGAGAGTAGCATGTAGAGAGCTTCAGATAGTACGATCCAGGCTAGAGTAGCATCTAGAGAGCTTCAGATAGTATGATCCAGGCGAGAGTAGCATGTAGAGAATTTCAGATAGTATGATCCAGGTGAGATTAGCATGTAGAGAGCTTCACATAGTACGATCCAGTCGAGAGTAGCATGTAGAGAGCTTCAGACAGTACGATCCAGGTGAGAGTAGCATGTAGAGAGTTTCAGAAAGTTCGATCCAGGTGAGAGTAGGATATAGAGAGCTTGAGATAGTACAATCCAGGCGAGAGTACCATGTAGAGAGCTTCAGATAGTACGATACAGGCGAGAGCAGCATGTCGAGAGCTTCAGATAGTGTGATCCAGGCGAGAGTAGCATGCATAGAGCTTCAGATAGTACGATCCAGGTGAGAGTAGCATGTAGACAGCTTCAGATAGTACGATCCAGGCGAGAGTAGCATGTATAGAGCTTCAAATAGTACGATCCAGGCGAGAATAGCATGCAGAGAGCTTCAGATAGTACGATCCAGGCGAGAGTAGCATGTAGAGAGTTTCAAATAGTATGCTCCAGGCGAGAGTAGAATGTAGAGAGTTTCAGATAGTACGATCCAGGCGAGAGTATCATGTAGAGAGTTTCAGATAGTACGATCCAGGCGAGAGTAGCATGTAGAGAGTTTCAGATAGTACGATCCAGGTGAGAGTAGCACGTAGAGAGCTTCAGATAGCACGATCCAGGCGAGAGTAGCATGTAGAGAGCTTCAGATAGTATGATCCAGGCGAGAGTAGCATGTAGAGAGTTTCAGATAGTACGATCCAGGCGAGAGTAGCATGTAGAAAGTTTCAGATAGTACGATCCAGGCGAGAGTAGCACGTAGAGAGCTTCAGATAGCACGATCCAGGCGAGAGTAGCATGTAGAGAGCTTCAGATAGTACGATCCAGGCGAGAGTAGCATGTAGAGAGTTTCAGATAGTACGATCCAGGCGAGAGTAGCATGTAGAGAGTTTCAGATAGTACGATCCAGGCGAGAGTAGCATGTATAGAGCTTCAAATAGTACAATCCAGGCGAGAATAGCATGCAGAGAGCTTCAGATAGTACGATCCAGGCGAGAGTAGCATGTAGAGAGTTTCAGATTGTACGCTCCAGGCGAGAGTAGCATGTAGAGAGTTTCAGATAGTACGATCCAGGCGAGAGTAGCATGTAGAGAGTTTCAGATAGTACGATCCAGGCGAGAGTAGCATGTAGAGAGTTTCAGATAGTACGATCCAGGCGAGAGTAGCATGTATAGAGCTTCTGATAGCACGATCCAGGCGAGAGTAGCATGTAGAGAGCTTCAGATAGTACAATCCAGGCGAGAGTAGCATGTAGAGAGCTTCAGATAGTACGATCCAGGCGAGAGTAGCATGTAGAGAGTTTTAGATAGTAAGATCCAGGCGAGAATAACATGTTGAGAGTTTCAGATAGTACGATCCAGGTGAGAGTAGCATGTAGAGAGCTTCAGATAGTATGATCCAGGTGAGAGTAGCATGTAGAGAGCTTCAGATAGTACGATCCAGGCAAGAGTAGCATGTAGAGAGTTTCAGATAGTACGATGCAGGCGAGAGTAGCATGTAGAGAGTTTCTTATAGTATGATCCAGGCGAGAGTAGCATGTATAGAGTTTCAGATAGTATGATCCAGGTGAGAGTAGCATGTAGAGAGTTTCAGATAGTATGATCCAGGTGAGAGTAGCATGTAGAGAGCTTCAGATAGTAAGATCCAGGCGAGAGTAGCATGTTGAGAGCTTCAGATAGTATGATCCAGGCAAGAGTAGCATATAGAGAGTTTCAGATAGTATGATCTAGGAGAGAGAATGCTCCTTTGGTATAGACAATTGAGGAAAAAAGTTGAATGCCCTGAGTGAGAGCATTAGAAGCTGAAGATCTGAGGAATTTGGAACATTACTTCACTAAGATAACCCAGATTAAGGCTTTATAGTGGTCCACATGAGAGAAATTATACAGAAGAGTGCCATCCAGAAATATGAGTGTGTTAATAGGAAGCCATTTAGCTTGTTTGTATGACAGTAATGACATTTTCTGTTAGCTCCATTAACAATGTGACAAATGTGATTTTGAAGTTTCTCGAGTTTCTGTGGAGGTAATAAGAAGTATAAAGTACTCTAAAGTGACAAGAACACCCTTGTCATTTGCAAGCTTGCCCTATTTGGTTAGCAGGATGCTAATTCTGTGACAAGAGCTGAAATTATTAGTAATTTTATTTCTCTGACTGGGCACATGTGGGGAGAAGGTAATAGATGTCTCAAGCTTAATCCCAAGGTATTGTATGGTTTTCACCAATTTCAGAAGACCAACATCTAGGCAAGCAAGTTCTCAGTCACCATCACTTAAACCAGGAATTCCATATACCATGTCATTAATTTGTTAAGTTTAACTTTCAGCACTTTGAATTCACTTGCCTGACAGATTTGTGCTAGAGTATAATTAATTAATGTGCAGATGGTGTCAGGTGAAATCCACATTTTCATATAACAGTGTTATCTGTATAAAGGATTATATCATAGTGCTTTGTAGCATGACAAGGGTATTCCTGTATATCGTAAATAGTAGTATTCCAATGGCAGAGTCTTTAGGAATTCTACACTAAAAAGAGGAGATGCTTGAGAGTTAGGTCAGTTATGAAGAACATTCTGTACATATAATAATAGAACTGGTTTAGTGGGGAGCAACTTAGGCTATAAAATAATATTTTTTTAGTTAGAAGGGAATTATATATAAAGTTAAAGGTCTTGGAGATGTCAGACAATCTGGCTCCAATAAGATTGCTTGTGTCCACTGCATAATGTAGTACGTTAGTAAGGATGAACGGATTTGTACTGGTGCTACATGCTCTTGTAAATGCATGCTGATGGCTACAGAAAAGGCCATATGCTTTATTGAAGTCCTGTAGTTGAATGATAGCTGCTTCCTCTAAGATTATGACAAGGGAAGACAGCAGAGTGATTAGCTAAAGGATTCAGAATTTATGCTAGACACTGGTCTGAGAATTGGGACAATCCTTCTTCTTTCGGCTGCTCCCGTTAGGGGTCACCACAGCAGATCATCTGTTTCCATTTCTTCCTATCCTCTGCATCTTGCTCTGTCACACCAACCACCTGCATGTCCTCTCTCACCACATCCATAAACCTTATCTTAGGCCTTCTTCTTTTCCTTTTACCTGGCAGCTTCATCCTTAGCATCTTTTTCCCAATATACTCTGCATCCCTCCTCAGCACATGTCCAAACCAACATAATCTTGCTTCTCTAGCTTTGTCTCCAAACCTTCCAACCTGGGCTGACCCTCTAATATTCTTATTCCGAATCCTGTCCACCCTCATCACACCCAGTGCAAATCTTAACATCTTTAACTCTGCCACGTCCAGCTCTGACTCCTGCCTTTTTGTCAATGCCACTGTCTCCAATCTATATAACATAGCTGGTCTCACTACCCTTTTGTAGACCTTCTCTTTCACTCTTACTGGTACTCGCCTGTCACAAGTCACTCCTGACACTCTTCTCCACCCACACCATCCTGCCTGTACTCTCTTCTTCACCTCTATTCCACACTCACCATTACTCTGAATTGTTGATCCCAAGTATTTAAACTCATCCACCTTTGCCACCTCTACTCCCTGCATCCTCACCATTCCTCTATCCTCCCTCTCACTCACACACATATATTCTGTCTTAGTCCTGCTGACTTTCATTCCTCCTCTCTCTAGACCATATCTCCACCTCTCCAGGGTCTCCTCCACCTGTTCCCTACTCTCACAACAGATCACAATGTCACAATGAGAACTGAGACAATGTGCACTCTTTTCCAAAGGACAGGACCCACACCATACTACACAAATTATGTACTGTGAATGGAGGGCAATGGAATTATCACATGCCTAAAGAAATTTGGAATGCAACACATCAGAGCTTACCTTTCTGTAAGTTTGAATAACCTTGAACCACTTATTCATTCTAGGTAGACAACTAACTGAAATTGAAAGTCAGTGTCATAACCAAATAAGGATTTGACAGAGGTGCCGACATCATAAGGAAATTAAGTGTTAGCAATGGGTGAGCTGAATGAGAATACTAGTAGAGATGAAGCTGTACCATCCACTTACTAATACAGTTTATGGCAAATAAGTAGCAGTGACAGTGTCAGTGGCTCAGTGGGTGATATAGTCACCTTCAGTGCTTAAAGATAAGAAGGCTGTAAGTTCTATCCTCACTTCAGGTGATTGGATTATTTTTCTGCAGTGCAGCAATGAGGGGTGCTTCAGTCCTGAATGTGTTGTCCTTCAGATGAGATGTTAAACCAAGGTCCATCTGCTTGAGTTGGTGGTAGCTCAGGGAGATGTAACAAGATCTCATGGTACTTAAAAAAGTAGGGTTTGCTTTATTTTATTAAGACTTTTTGTCTTCTTTTTTCATTATTTACGCATTCATATTTTCATTTTATGTCATACTTTACACATTTTTATAAATCATTGAACAAGTTCACTTTTTCTTAATACATTCTGCAACCATTTACCCCTCACCCTATCCACCATAACTGTTTTTTTCTTTTGCCACATTTTAGTTCCTCATCATCGTGTTATACAACAGTTCTTCTCATCTCATTTTCCATATACACCAAACAGCAATGAGCAAAATGTTATCCCATTATCCAATTTCTTTTCACTCCTAACCTTATATTTCCCATATGGCATCATGTCCATACCAATGCTCCTAAATATTTTCCAGTTATACACGTTTGTAAATAATTTCCAAAAAACATTAATTTTTCTTAAAATACAATTCTTCATGTTTTTATTACCACTGTTGCATATTCTTTCTTCTGTTTTGTTTAACTTCATGTTGCTTTTAACTGGTAGTTTGTCCAACACTAAATGACACATAAAATTACTGGCATCCAAAAACAAAGCAAAACAAACAAATTCAAATCCTTCATGCCTTTTCTGTATTACTTTCTTGTGTTCATCCCATGATAGGGCAACGGTTAACATTATTGCCTCTAAGCAAGAGGTTCCCTGGTTCGATTGTCAGCTGGTATACCTTCTGTGTGGAATTTGCATGTCCTCTCTACAGTCATGTGGGTTTCCAGCAGGTGCTCTGGTTTCCTCCCACATTCCACAGACATACAGTAGGTGGATTAGACACTCTAAATTAGCTGTAGGTGTGAATGTGTGAGTGAGTGCAGGATTAGCCACCTGGGTGTGTATACCTTGGCTTGAGATTATTGCCACTGTTGATAGTGATACCCCAACCGCATTTACAAAATGGGAAAAAAAGGGATTGAGGATGGATGGATTCATCCCACATCTTTGTCAAGGATCAATCTACTAGTTGCCTTTCATTATTTTACATATTTTTTCCTTTTTATTTCTACTTCATTTATATCAGTTTTCAGTGTCCTCATTATTTTATTTTCAAATTCCTTCTCTTCCAAACCTTTTGTTTCTGTCTTCTTTTTCTTGCTCCCACCAACCCATATATATTTATATTTTTCAAATAAAAAAGTCCTAGTGTTGTCTTTTTTTAGACACATTTTTAACACCTAAAACAAATTTATTGGAGTTAAGAAAACAATAAGATTTATTATATTACCCCCTTTTATTTTACATTCCCCAGGATTTACTAATCTTCCGTGTAAGACTAGATTAGTCTTACATGGAAACGCCAGTCTAAGAGTATGAAGGCAGGGTGCCATGCATATTAATGAGGGCACTCTGCCTCAACTCTAAAGCTTGCATGGAGCGTGGACGAGTGTAGGGCGTGTGTCAGACTGCCGAGCAGTCCAAAAATCCACGCCGCTGCACTGAAATGTCGAGTTACATGAGCGAGTCCGCTCACATGTGTACATTTTAACACTATACTCCCCCCATATGTTAAACCTCGTACAAATTTAAAAATTAAAAGAAATTTATTTTTTTTGTTTTATTTATGATATAGCTGCCTGTATTTGCACGTGTTTGCGTGGGATTGCCCATTGTTTAGCTACAGTTAGCAGCTTAGACACCGAAGAGGATAATAAGAAAAAATATGCAAATTAAGCAAAATAGCGATAGCGTAGTGGTAAGAGGCGGCATTACCGGTTCGAGTCCCACTACTGCACGTTCCATTTTCTGTTGGAAATCTGTATACAAAAATATTTCCTGACATTTATCATGTATACGTTTTGTAAAAAGCATTCAAATGTTATATGTAGTAGTGAATGAATTTTTATATATATATATATATATATATATATATATATATACATCTCCAAACTAGGTTCAGCACCCGCTCTTATGCCGGACTGGCATAAATAAACAGAAAAACAATAAAACCAAGTGGATTTTTTAAGGCTTTATTTCGCCTCCTGGTCTGCCCCACAGACCGGTTTCGCTTGTCTAAGCGTCATCATTTATTCGATATGCACATCTGTTGCTGTTAAAGAAATGGACAGTAATGGACCTTCCCTACACCCGTCCTGCACATCCCGAGCTACTTTCTATGCTGCCTTTCCCCTCTTTGTGCCCCTTTTTCACCACTTTCCTATCTCCCCATTTTTCTTTTCTTTCAAAGAAATGAGCGCGGGGGTTAGTGGGAGTAAGCACTATTAAGCAGTAGTTAGTGGGTTTGCGCGAGTGTGTTCTTGTTTGCGCTTAGCTAAGCATTGCTAAGCATCATGCAAATCCACACAAACCTGCTTACAACTGCTTAAAAGTGCCTTAGTCACTCTGTATGTGAGGGCCCTTGTTCTGCTCAAGAGCAAAATAAAACACCTCTGTCAGTCTCAAACCCCTGTCCTTGTACACACTACACAACATAAAAGTACCACTCACGCCATGGTAGATATACAACAAGTTGGTGCTGAAATAAATATATCATGCATCAGAATGAGTGAATGTAAAGGAAAATAGGAATGCCATACCACACACCTTGTTCTGTGGATCTTTACCAACAGTTGCTGTGGGATTACATTACATGACTGTAATAAGAGAAGCAGCCATTCTAGCAGGAAATAATGTTACACCATCACTTTACAACCCACCAAATTATCACAGCAGGACAAACACTGATATATCTGTTTGGGGTAGAGGCCATACCTCCCAACTGTCCCTAATTTTCAGGGATGTCTCTGATTTTGACACAAATTTTAGCTCTGTCCTCTGAATCCTTTCCTAAAACTACTGACTTTGGCCAGAAAGGTGGTGAATTACACTTAATGAATAATGACAATAATTAAGAGTTAGACACTTCTTTTACTTCAGAAAATGTGTATTAATTCATATGCTCTGATTCTCTCAATGTTGCAACTTAATGGCACTAATATTTTAAAGGTGTCCCTGACTTTTTCTTTACTTTTCCCTGAGTCTGTTCAAATATGTACCTGAGTGTTTGAGAGGTTTGGCAGAGGCAGAAACACAGAGGCATATCAGCCTTTCTGCTGTTACACACTGTGCAAATAGCTTTGGAAGGAGTTTCGGAAACATACCCTTATGTAGGAATACAAGTGTATGTAGCCATGTACTGGTAGGAACCAACTGTAACAATGCCATTGCTCTATTGCTGAAAAGGCCTGCGTGGTGAACAGACAAAACATAACAGGCTATTCTCTGGCCACCATGTGGATAGGTCCACAGTTGGGAGTTACTCAGACAGACTAGTTGTCTTGATAAGCTAACATGTACACCGCAACCCTGTAAGTCCAGCAAGATAAAATCCACACAATAATATTTACGCTGTCTGTACTTCTGCACCCCTACCCAAATGTAGAATATATCTGTGTCTGCAGGGTCTGCCAAGGATGTAGGTAAGCATACTCACAGTACTGAAATGTGTCCAGTTTTTCTGAGCAGCTTGTGCTAATGTCAACACTAAAAAAGCACAAACTGTTTAGAACTGAGTAAATGAATATTCACAGTATAGCAGTTCACAAACAATTCTTGTGCCAAAGGAATACATCTCAATAACTAGCTTTTTATGGCAGTTAATTGTAAAAGTTGAAAAGAAAGTACATCTTTCCATGTATCTTGGGGTAGCATTTTGAGGGGTGAGTACATTTCTACACTGACAAGTGGGTACTGGAAACAGCAACATTAGGTCTGAGTACAAAATGTAAATCTCTGGCTACACCCCTGGCTTCTGATATAAGAACTATCCCAACCTTCGGTCTTAAACATTGATGTCCACACCAAACATGGATGATCTCCATCTTGGAAAGCTGAAAGGGCCACACCTACCTGAGTTAGCAATTTATAGTACTGGGTTGCTATGACAGTTATTACTGCAATTACTACACAGCAGGCTGCATGCAATTAACAAATGGTGGCCACTAATTGGTGCAGGGGCCATTGCATGCTCATGTGCAAATACCTACAAAAGCAGGCTGCAATCTCTGCCAACAAACTCAATCACTCTATTGCAGAGACTGACAGAGAGATAGAGAGAGGTAGAGAGAGAGAGACAGGGGAAAGGAAAAAGGAAAAGAAGTATTACCAAATCATATAAAGGAAAGGTATGTGACACATATGTATTTACTGGCATGTAGTAGATGTTATTGAAGAATAGTCTACATAATGTGAACCATTCATATGTGGCAGCAGTACTTATTATGCATAGATGTTCTGCTTAACTACTTTTTCTATTTTTTTGGACATATGTGACACCTAGTTCAGTGTGTGTGAGCAACTCTCAAAATATGTAACAGTGACATCTGCATCTTGGACAATTTGTATGTAAGATACAGCTCATGTATATAATGATCTAGCAAAATCCAATTGCACAATATAAGGACATTGAGTAGTGTAATAATACATGTAAGGGACATATAACTGCAGTTAATAGGAATGTAGTGAAAACTAGAAGGATATATAAGTTGTTAATTGAGCTATCCTTTTCCACCCTACTGTATGTGCATAAAAAATGAAATTCCACACCTCAGTCAGTATGTCTAATCTCCAAACTTTTGTTGGGACATATGTCCTATTGGTTTATAAATATTTGCATTTATTTCTATGCATGTGCCCTGTTAAAATACCACAATATTGGTGGCCTGTTGCCATCAATTCAACCTGCTTGCTGTTGTAATGTCTACTATTGTTCTGTATATGCATGTGTTATGCTTGCTTTTCAACTGTTGAAAATCTGGTGTGTTGGGTTAATGGGAATACTTCTGCATGCTGGCATAACTAATCGGGAATGCTGTTGATTGTTACTAACCCATATCTTTATTAAACCCTCCAAAACATAGTTCGTATGGGAAGGCCAGTCCCAGCGGACCCACCTGTCCCACCTCAGCTGGCCATGGCACCTGGCACCAGCAGGTCCGGTGCCCAGTTTGGGACCTCCTCCTCCATTGGCCCTGTGCCACCTTTGGCTCGGCCTCCCCATGAAAGCGTGGGCAGAGGAGGGCCACCTATCACCCTTCGAATGGTCCGGGCTGTGGTGCGTAGAGAGATTGAACGTTTTGTTGCAGAACCTGTACGCCAGCTTGAGGCAAGAGTGGCGCAGCTCCTGGGTCAGCCTGCCCCTCTTACACAGTCCCCAGCACAGCCATCCTCTGGGCTGTGAAGGTGCAGTGGTGACTGCCCATGGGTGGGGACCTCAGTCCCACTGTTTCCATCTGTGGGCTCATGAGCTTGCGATTTCCAAACATCCCTCCCCGTCAAAGGTGTTCACCCACCACGTGTCATATAGTGCCCCTGTATGCATCTTATTTGTCTTGTTTGTTTACCTCCCCAACCTACCTCCCCAAATATACCTACTTCCCCTACCCCACATTCCACTCTCAACTGAAAAAAAAAGGGCAATCTGCTCCCAAAAAAAAAAAAATGACGCCCCATACATAGCTGCCCATTTTGCACACATGTCCACTGGACACATAAAATGTAATTTAATTGGCAATGCAACATACTTTGTTGTCCTCACCCCCCTCTCAGGGGTAGAAGGTTTCATATCTACCTCCAAATTTATTCGATATGCACATCTGTTGCTGTTAAAGAAATGGACAGTAATGGACCTTCCCTACACCCGTCCTGCACATCCCGAGCTACTTTCTATGCTGCCTTTCCCCTCTTTGTGCCCCTTTTTCACCACTTTCCTATCTCCCCATTTTTCTTTTCTTTCAAAGAAATGAGCGCGGGGGTTAGTGGGAGTAAGCACTATTAAGCAGTAGTTAGTGGGTTTGCGCTAGTGTGTTCTTGTTTGCGCTTAGCTAAGCATTGCTAAGCATCATGCAAATCCACACAAACCTGCTTACAACTGCTTAAAAGTGCCTTAGTCACTCTGTATGTGAGGGCCCTTGTTCTGCTCAAGAGCAAAATAAAACACCTCTGTCAGTCTCAAACCCCAGACCTTGTACACACTACACAACATAAAGTACCACTACGCCATGGTAGATATACAACAAGTTGGTGCTGAAATAAATATATCATGCATCAGAATGAGTGAATGTAAAGGAAAAATAGGAATGCCATACCACACACCTTGTTCTGTGGATCTTTACCAACAGTTGCTGTGGGATTACATTACATGACTGTAATAAGAGAAGCAGCCATTCTAGCAGGAAATAATGTTACACCATCACTTTACAACCCACCAAATTATCACAGCAGGACAAACACTGATATATCTGTTTGGGGTAGAGGCCATACCTCCCAACTGTCCCTAATTTTCAGGGATGTCTCTGATTTTGACACAAATTTTAGCTCTGTCCCTCTGAATCCTTCCTAAAACTACTGACTTTGGCCAGAAAGGTGGTGAATTACACTTAATGAATAATGACAATAATTAAGAGTTAGACACTTCTTTTACTTCAGAAAATGTGTATTAATTCATATGCTCTGATTCTCTCAATGTTGCAACTTAATGGCACTAATATTTTAAAGGTGTCCCTGACTTTTTCTTTACTTTTCCCTGAGTCTGTTCAAATATGTACCTGAGTGTTTGAGAGGTTTGGCAGAGGCAGAAACACAGAGGCATATCAGCCTTTCTGCTGTTACACACTGTGCAAATAGCTTTGGAAGGAGTTTCGGAAACATACCCTTATGTAGGAATACAACACTGAAATACAAATGGATGTAGCCATGTACTGGTAGCAACCAACTGTAACAATGCCATTGCTCTATTGCTGAAAAGGCCTGCGTGGTGAACAGACAAAACATAACAGGCTATTCTCTGGCCACCATGTGGATAGGTCCACAGTTGGGAGTTACTCAGACAGACTAGTTGTCTTGATAAGCTAACATGTACACCGCAACCCTGTAAGTCCAGCAAGATAAAATCCACACAATAGTACTTATGCTCTCTGTACTTCTGCACCCCTACCCAAATGTAGAATATACCTGCATCTGCAGGGTCTACCAAGGATGTAGGTAAGCATACTCACAGTACTGAAATGTGTCCAGTTTTTCTGAGCAGCTTGTGCTAATGTCAACACTAAAAAAGCACAAACTGTTTAGAACTGAGTAAATGAATATTCACAGTATAGCAGTTCACAAACAATTCTTGTGCCAAAGGAATACATCTCAATAACTAGCTTTTTATGGCAGTTAATTGTAAAAGTTGAAAAGAAAGTACATCTTTCCATGTATCTTGGGGTAGCATTTTGAGGGGTGAGTACATTTCTACACTGACAAGTGGGTACTGGAAACAGCAACATTAGGTCTGAGTACAAAATGTAAATCTCTGGCTACACCCCTGGCTTCTGATATAAGAACTATCCCAACCTTCGGTCTTAAACATTGATGTCCACACCAAACATGGATGATCTCCATCTTGGAAAGCTGAAAGGGCCACACCTACCTGAGTTAGCAATTTATAGTACTGGGTTGCTATGACAGTTATTACTGCAATTACTACACAGCAGGCTGCATGCAATTAACAAATGGTGGCCACTAATTGGTGCAGAGGCCATCACATGCTCATGTGCAAATACCTACAAAAGCAGGCTGCAATCTCTGCCAACAAACTCAATCACTCTATTGCAGAGACTGACAGAGAGATAGAGAGAGATAGAGAGAGAGAGACAGAGAAAAGGAAAAAGAAAAAGAAGTATTACCAAATCATATAAAGGAAAGGTATGTGACACATATGTATTTACTGGCATGTAGTAGATGTTATTGAAGAATAGTCTACATAATGTGAACCATTCATATGTGGCAGCAGTACTTATTTATGCATAGATGTTCTGCTTAACTACTGCTATGGACAATACAGTGTGTACCTGTAGGCAGTGGGACATACCTGTGAAATGTGTAGCTCAGCATTAAATGTCAAAGATCTGATCCATGTTATCTGTGTTCTGTATAATAGTGTGGCCAATGGCTGTTGGGAGGATTAGCGCTGACATTATATAAACATGGGTGTGACAGAACAACACATGCATGATAGTCATATTAAAGTGCAGCTTAGCATTGGCAACTGCTGTAGCAGTCTAATATGCTTATCTAGCATTTGTAGCCATATATACCCCCCTAATGTTAGTGTGTGTTCATATGTGACACCTGTTTGTGTTGCAGCAAGGCCCAACAGTTCAGCTGTGAGGTCCAGGGACTTACAACAGTGTGGACCTTGTGTGTGTATGCGACACACATACGGAGAAATATATATGTGTCATATATATTCACATCTGTATATGTGCGTAGAGCAGGGGACATATTGTAACTGTTTGTGAAGGGTGGAGATATATATGTTGGTGAAGGTTAGTATGCACATATTTGTATGTAGGTTTTAGTGTGTGACAAACAAGACAGCATACAGTGCTGGTAAATGACATGTGGTGGTTAACACTATGGGTGGTTTGTTCAGTTTGCAATGTTGAAGCCAGTGAGGCCTACTAAAGCTACCTGGGCTGTGAACACCTGCAATGCATTTATCCCAAGACTGTCTGATTTTATTACATTACTGTACACCTCACATCCTTTATATAATTGATATTCTCACTATGAAAGGTGAAATGTATATGTGCCTATATATATATGTATATGTACACCAATGGATGTATATATATATATATATATATATATATATATATATATATATATATATATATATATATATATATCTATATATATATATATATATATATATATATATATATATCTATATATATCTATATATATATATATATATATATATATATATTCAGAGAGAGAGAGAGAGTTATATATACTCATACACACCTACATCTACTTGTTGCAATAGATTGTCTGTACTGTTGACTGACTGTAATGGCCAATATGTTTGTGAATACGTCAAAGATCTGTATCTGTGAGATAGCTCAGTGGGAAACTGTTTATGTCATGGTATTATGGGTTCTTGCTTTGATCCTAGCAAAAGCTGTGTATTCTGTTGCTAGGCAGAAAAAGTGCTATTGCATACAGTGTGATTAAGTCCCTCGGTTTTAACTAGAGTGTGTCACTGGAGGCACTACATCTATGATTATTGATTTGTACTGATGTTGAATCCAAATCCTGTGTGTACTGTAGTACTACTTGAAGATCTGGGCCTGTACAGCAAAATATGTTGTATGTCCACATTGCTTGCATCCACTGTTTTGTGTGGTCCCTGTATTCATCACAGATTACATTTCTCAAGATTAAGGTTGTGTAAGTACTGACACACAATACTGTACAGTACACACTGAAAGCTTATCTGGGTTGTCATACCTTTGTGTCCTGTAATTATGTCTGATGTGTGTGTGGGTATGTCTGTAACATGTCCTTTGACATATGTGTGGTAAAACATATAACTGCGTATCTAGCAACGTTCATAGTGTACTACAGAAGTATGTGACCTATATTCCCAATTGTGCACATATTTTGGACCCGGGTCTGCCATTAACAAGTTGTGTCGTATAATAGTAATACATTTACTGGACCTTACACTCATTGTGATGGATGATATATTACTTTACACATCAGCTTGATGTATATCTGCTGTGGCTAGGTGGTGCATCGTGTTGCATACAGTGTGCCAGGTACTCTTGTATAGTCTTATATAGTGATTTTATTTTGTTGCTGTGCACAGCATTGTTCATTAGATTGCAAGTGAGCCATGCACTTCCAAGCAGTTGTGGGGTGAGCAGTGATAAGTGGCAGTTAAAGTGTTTCACTCTCGGTTAGCTAATAGGTTGCTATATATGGCAGTTCAGTGATATCTGTACTGTATAATGTTAAATGTGCCATATGACTTGCTCAGACATATTTTCATATTTACATCTTCCAGGGATCATGGCACATCGCAGGAACCCCACTTACAGTAGTGCTGAAGTTGACATAATTACTACCAGTATGATACAGCACTACAGTCTCATGTTCTCACGAACCAGCCAGGACCAGCAGGAGCGTACTAAAATGTGGCAAGATGTTCTTCGCAGGATAAATGAAGTAGGCCTGCATAACCAGACATATGAGCAGGTACGCCACCACTGCAGTGATCTTCTCAGACATGTCCGTCAGCATGCTGCTGATGTGCGGAGACAACAGCTTGCAACAGCAGGTGGTGTTAATATCCATCCCCCCCCTCACCAGAGGGGCGGAGCTGCTCCTGAGCCTGATGGCACCTTCCCAACAACAACAGCAGCAGACATACACCATGATGGCGGTTGGAGCCACCCAGCAAGCACACATGGAGCATGCAGGTAACATTTCATATCTGTAGACTACTTTTATCTGTACTGGTAGATCATGCATATGTGAGATGTGGAGTGTGTCGTTAAAAGATGTGGAGCCTGTTGTTGTGCAATACTGATCATTTGGAACATAATCTGTAGCTCTGTGAATGTAAACTGTTGTACTGTAAGATTGCAAACACACAGTAGCAATGCCACAGTTGTGGCCATTGACAAACTGTCTCATCTCTATGTAGGTCCCTCTGGGGTGACATCAAGGCAGTGAACAGATGCCTTTGAGTGTGCTCTACATTTATTATTGTAAATAAAAAGTTCATGTCATAGTTAAGCTGTAGGCCATGTACACATGTAACACACCTATCCATAATGCCGTACATTGGGTATGTGGCCGAATGGTATTCCATCAATTATCCATGCACAACTGATGATGTTGTGTGAATACTCATCATGCATGTGCTAAAAATGTGTCTACTATTATTTGCTAAAGACACAGAGGCTGTAATCAGCATCAGATACCTATCTGACACACAGATACACATCCAGCCATGGTAAGTACACCTGTTTGTTATGGTGCACAGTACATTACAGAGTTTTGAATACCTGCACAGCAATGTTGTGTCCATGTATGCATTGTGTTCCAGGGGGAAGCCCATCACCTAATAACAAAACACATGCATCAAATCCATGTATACTGTTAGCAACAAGGATTGTCTACACTTGCACTGCATGCTGTTGAGCAACACATATCCTGCATGATGACATGTGTGATATGACTGTTTTGCTTGTGATACTGTACCCCGCCATCACCTGCTATTGTGTATGTTCTGAGATTGCTAGAGTTGTGTGTGTCTGCTTTAGGGAGGAGTGTATTTTCGTCTGTGTGCATGTGCGCATGTGTGCATGTGGTCTGACATCATGTTCAGGTCTTAAAGTGTGATTCCTGTTTTCCTCTCACAGGTGCCGAGGGGGAGCTGGTTCAGTACAGCAGGGAACCTGATGTCACTGAGACAGACAGTGATCATAAGGATAGGTGTGTTGAGGCACAGGCAGGTTTGTCAGGGTCTGTTGTTGGGCCACCAATTGACAGTACACAAGTCTCCACCCCATCCATGCACACAGTCATACTGCCTGTACTTCCATCATCACCATTGCCCTTTGCTGAGGGACAGTGTACAGTTGGCACTGGCCAGGACAGTGTGGTATCTATGGCACATGTATCAGGACACACCAGCCATAGCCAGATGTCTGGAATGGTACCACGTAGGCAGATGCCCAGGAGTTTTCGTCAGAGCACTGCTGGTCATCATGCCCCTGTCAGATGTGCCACACCTCTTTCTACCACACGCATGTTCCAGCCTGTCATGGTGGCACAGACACGAATGGAGCAGTACACCAGACAGGGACTAAGGGCACAGAGGGTTTATAACACCTTTGTAAATGACAGTATCCATGACCTAGCAGGTGCCATACATAATTACACTGAGGTCATTGATAGATGTTAGGGGGAGACATTGGATGTCCTCCACAATGTCATGTCCATGTGTCAGGACAGTGAGGGATGGTTGAGACGTTGACGTGGATGTATGCCAGCAACATTGGCAGCTGGAGGTCACCATGGATGTCCAGCAAGTCACAGCTGCTCCCGTAGTGCCAGTACCAGTCCCAGCAATGTTGGGGGGGCTGTCCTTAGACCGTCCTAGAAGATCACATGCACGTGTCTCTGGCCAGTCCCAGCAGGGACCTGGATCCGGTGGATATATGTCAACCTCTTTGGATAGTAACCAGTCTGGATTAATACCTGACACTGTCTGTAGCATCCCTGCCAGGCACAGGTTCCGTATCCATGGCCAGAGATGGTGATCTGTAAAGCCTGCCAGGTACAGTCTGTAGCTGTCTCACAAATCCTCATATATGGCAGCCACATGGTGGAACTGTGTGCATGCAGGCACACACACATAAACCAGAAACCTAGGGCAAACACATACCCGCACACATTACATCAGCATTGGCCCATAACAATACTCATGGCCCTCACACACACACTCACACACACATGTCAATTGTATGGCTCAGTGTAGGCCTCTGCCAACCCAACAACACACCATGTGCATATGATGAAACCTCTGCCACCTCCTGTCATCTGTAACATTGATGCAGGAACAGGCTAACATGGTGCTGATGCAGGGTGACTTTAATAAAGTATAGCAATGGTTGAATGTGTAGCATGTTGTCAGCAGTAAAGTGTAATGATATCCTTGACGATGTAGCTGAGCAGGCATGATGCATTAAAGCTGTAATTAGCTATGTTGTATTGTTTCCACCAGTGTTTATTCCAGTTGTGTTTTGTTTGCCCATGTGTGTAGTTATGTCGGAATGTGTTATACAGTGGACAGTAAGTGTGGGGTGTGTGCAGCACAGGTCTGCAGGTGTACATTTGTGAACAAGATGGAGGTGCACTGTCTGAATGTACGTGTATATTGGACACATGGGCAGGGTGACATGCCCTGTATTTGCCAGTGTTAACACTCCATGCATTCTATTGGTGGACAGTATGCATTGTACTACACACATTTTGGAACTTGAGTACACATGTGTGTGTATGACATGGGTTGACACTGTGCTGTGGGTGATGCTGTTGTTGCTATCTGTCATTGGTTTGCATTACTAAGGTTAACACTGTCCCAGCTACATAATCCTTTATTAATGCACACTGTTCACCTACAGGGTTGCATGGACCGTGCTATCACAAACACAAGAAATTCTCACTTATACAGTAAAAGTGCATTAGTCTCATGGACCCCTGCCATAAACTAAATATATAATAGAAGGTGTGAAGTTGTACCAAAAAAGAGTTACATACCAAGAAGGGATAACCTCTCTGGTCAGTATTATTGGGAAAATACAATCCCTCAATAAACATACAAGGCAAGCTTCAAAATAAAAAATGGCAAGGATTCCAAAGACAACACTAAAGCTTTCTTCAGTGTTGTTCATAATCTACAGGGGAAATCTCAGATCGGATCACAGTTAATGTAAATGGTCACAAAGTACACTTATCTGACTGACATTACCAATTCCTTGTCAGACAGTTTAAATGTGGATTTCACCACCCTGTCATTACACAAGGGCTACATTTCCTGACCTGAAGAATGTAAAACCTGATGATTCACAGACACTCTAGTTAAAACTTCTCTTTACCAAAGTCCAAACCACAGTGGCAATGGTACTGGACAGTGTCCCTGG
The DNA here is from genome assembly GCF_019279795.1 of Protopterus annectens. Classification (NCBI taxonomy): domain Eukaryota; kingdom Metazoa; phylum Chordata; order Ceratodontiformes; family Protopteridae; genus Protopterus; species Protopterus annectens. Next base: position 1,781,537,467 of record NC_056732.1, read on the forward strand.
CTGTGTCATACACAAGCTGACATATGAAGTCACCACTCACCTAAACGCTCTGTCTAGATGCAGCCTCTATACAGGTTACATACTTGTGGAATGACGCATAGTAATGGTGTTCACAGTCCACAAGGGATGAGCTACAAAGTCTTATTCTTCTTCTCCTTTTGGATGCTCCCATTAGGGGTCGCCACAGTACATCATTTCTTCCTGGCCTCTGCATCTTGCGCTATAACACCATCCATCTGCATGTCCTCTCTCACCACAGCCATAAAACTCATCTTAGGCATTCCTCTTTCCTGTTACCTGGCGGCTTCATCCTTAGCATCTATTTCACAATATACTCTGCATCCATCCTCAGCACATGTACAAACCAACTTAATCCTGCCTATCTGGCATGGTCTACTAACCTTCAAACCTGGCCTGACCCTCTAATATACTTATTCCTGATCCTGTCAACCCTCGTCACAGCCAGTGCAAATGTTAACATAAATTGATTAAGGGTAGAACTACAACAGGTCCTGGAAACTCTCACCCTATAAGCCAGACCAATGTTATCTGGAAGGCTATGGAGCACAGCATTATGGAACTCATTAACTGAGACATTATGAACCTGCAAACACTGCACTATACCCACTTAGGTTCTCTAAAGGCCAGATCATGGCTCCTACACCTAGTAGACTTCAAGCCAGTCAATAAGGCTATAGGTGAGGGAGGGGAGGTCAACGTAGCCAAGCTATAGCTCACCAGCAATTCATACCCATCTCACATACTGGTATTACACATAACCCCAACAGATTGACCATAAACGATTGTTAAATAATTTTAAGTCGAGTTGCTGGCTACTGAGACTTGTCTGCATATATCAACTGGACATAAGCTGATTTAAGTATATTTTCTGCACTTATTTAAGATTTGAGTGAGTAAATATTGTGTGTCTTGGATTCAGTAAATATTGTGTCTCTGAATCTCTGCAGTTAGCCATCTGAGCTCACTGAAAGTTGTTAGACTGCTTGAAATTCCTTTGTTAGTGTTAATTAGCTTGGGGGTTTCTGCTAACATTAAAATCTGTGTTGGTTACATTTCTAGTAATCATTTTAAATCGAGTTGCTGGCTACTGAGACTTGTCTGCATATATCAATTGGACATAAGCTGATTTAAGTATATTTTCTGCTCTTATTTAAGATTTGAGTGAGTAATTATTGTGTGTCTTGGTTTCAATAAATATTGAGTGTGTCTCTGAATCAATGCAGTAGTTCCTCACCAACCCTCCCTGTTTCTTGTTGTGGTGTTAATCTTGGTGACTTTGGAACTGCCCGCCCCTGCTGTAAATCTCTTTTTGCACAGTCGTCCTGGACCCATCTCATTCGCTCACTCAACTGAGTACAGTGAAATCATATTTTGATTTTGGATACTCTTACCAGTCCCATCTCCTCTGCGGTGTACAGAGAGAGCACTTGGGAAGGGCATTGCCCTATAGTATCTTAATCTGCTCTGTTTCCTCCATCTCAAAAAAAAAAAAAATTTTTTGCACTTTATCTGCCTTACTGTATTTGTGTTTCTTCCTACTTTATTACCTTATTTTGCTTTTGCCTATTTTAAAAGTACTCAATTAAATTTATTCGGCTGCCTTTATTACTGCTTGTTAGTAGCCTGATTAAATTGTAACTAAATTTAAATTGGAACATGTGCACTGAGAGAGAGCCTTACAAGACTATCTGCAAATATATAGAGCTGAGTATATATTTCTGTATTATTCTGTATTATAGATCTAAATTGTTGCTTAGATATCTGTTGTCTTACTGTTCTGCAAATATACAGAGATCAGTATATATTTTTCTGGTTTTATAATTTGCACTGTGATTCCTCACATCTCTGTTGAAACTGTCTTCCCCAACCCCCCTCCCTGTTCTTGGTTGTAGTTTAAATTTGGTTGCGTTTGCAGTGCCTACCCCACTGTAGATTTGATCTAGGACACTCCCCCAGTCCCATATCTTTACCGCATTTTACCTAATAAACCCTTTCTGCACTTGTTTTTACTCCTTTTTAATTTAATTCCATTTTTTCAAACTGTGTGTGCAGTAATATTGCTACATACTCAAGTGTGCCAGCTTGCACTGCATGTGAATTGTTTTTACTACTGTTTTTGCTACTTTTCTGAAAAAAAAAATTGTAAGCCTGTTTCCTACCTTTCCTGTAATTAGTGTTCCAGATACAGATTTGCTGTATCCAGGACTGTTTGTAAGCTTCTGAGCCCCCAAGCCTTTCTGTGTTGGAGGGAAGCCTTCTAAGCTTATCAGTGGGAGTGGTAAGCATTGGGTAACCTGTCTACCACATAGGGAGTGGTTCTGGTCCAGAATTTGTAGTTACAGGCCGTTTGAGCGGTCTTCCATCTCTCTCAACTTTCTGATTTGAAGGCCTGCATTTGCACTTGTTTCTGTCCTGTAACTCCTGGGCCCATCTCATTTGCTCACTCAAAAAAAAAAAAAAAAAATGTATCTGCTTTTACTGTATTTGTGTTTCTTCCTACTTTATTTTGCTTTTGCGTCATCTTAATAGTACTCAGTTGTATTTATTACTGCTTGGTGTAACTCATTCTAAGCCTTTTACTTTAAGCACTTGGGCTTCAAAACAGTTGTTTTACATTAAGAAGGTTTGTGGACTGCACTGTAGAGGCAGAACAGGTAGCTTACATCCTTCTAATTTGGGAACTGCTGATTGAGGGCTCAGTGTCTGTTATTCTAAAAGTGTATTAATTCTGGTTTAAGCACTTGGGCTTCAGGCCAGTTATTTTACATTAAGAGGGTTTGTGGTCTGCACTCTTGTGGGAGGAGAGGCTGGACTCTGCCCTTCTGAGCTGGGAATTTCTGGTTAAAGGCTTATAGTGCCTGCATATTTGAACTGCTTCTTACTGAAATTGGTACACCTTGTTTGCTGTAGCATAGACTAGATCCAGGCCTGCTGAATCTAGCTTTGTTTGTATGCTTGTTGTTTGTTTGCTTGTTATTTCCCTGAAACGCTAATTCCACCTAAAATGTGGCTTTTCAGCACTTCTGTGGATCCCTAGTGATATCTGCATTGCTTACTGTACTTATTTCCTTGTTTCACTTGAAAGAAAGTTACGGTTTGTCATTTTTGCATTTAAGTTACCTGTAACACATTGCATTTAAGTTACCTGGCACTTGCTCACTAAAGCAATTAGATAAGTCAGCACTAAAAAAATTAAAAGCACTACACCCCCACAAACTCCCCTTGAGTACCTTGTTCCCCAATGGCCCTTTTTTTCAATTATAAAGGAATTCCCAATACTATTCTAGCATGTCCAAAGGTCAGTTGTCAATCTCCTCTCCGGTCCAGCTGGTGAATATGGGAATCTTGAGGCAATGTTACAACTGCCTCATGTACACAGACAACCCTCTCCTCCTCCCAACAAATTCCAACACATGCGAGAGATGCAACCATATAGCCAAACTGGAGGCTAAGCTCTCTCAATTCAGTACTGGCGTAACCAGTCAGGAGGAGAAGGAAACCACACTCACTACAATTCCAGTCTCACATAAAACTACCATGACAGCAAACAAAACACATAAACACACAAAAACATACTCTGAGACTCTAAATAAAAATCTGCCTAAGCAGCAGAGACCTCCAAAGCAGACATCCAAGCAACCGCTACCCCAAAACAAAACACGTGCAACACATAGCTCACAAAGCCAGTGTGCTGAACTGTCACAGCCCTTAAGGCTAAACAACACACCTGATACACTTGTAATAGGTGACTCTATTGTCAGGCACACTGACTTCCCACTCACCAAGCTGAACAAGGAGAAGGTCACGGTGAGCTGCCTGTCGGGCGCTAGGATCTGCCAAATAACGCAAACACTCAGGTCACTCCAAGGCAAGTACAAATATGACTCAGTCATTGTCCATGCTGGTGTGAATGATCTGAGACGTACTTCCCTGGCCTACATGAAAAGAGACATAGAGGAGCTCTCTGAATATGTAGCCCAGGCAGGTATGACCCTGACCTTGCGTAGCATCTTACCCTCACCAAGAATGATGCCACAATATGAAGACAAGATGATCAATTTCAACAATTGGCTTAAGTATTGGTGTCATTCAAAGGGGATCCAATGCCTGTCAGCCTGGGATGACATGCTCGACAAGCCAACGATGATTCGCTAGGGATGGCTTGCACCTGTCACCCCTGGGCTTTCAGATATTACCAAAGGCTCTTGCTTCCCCCTTAGTGCCTTTTTTAGGCAAGGCTCAAAAGACAAACCCACCTCCATAGGTATCACAAGGGATAAGAAACTAAGAGTAATGCTACTCAACGCCAGAAGTCTAAACCTCAAGATGCACGCACTCAAAACTCTCCTTAGCATAGAGAACATCGATATCTGTGCAGTAACAGAAACCTGGTTCAAGGCTCCCGAGAGCACCCCAGCACTACCAGGTTATACCTCATACCATGCTTTTAGGCCCCAAAACTTGGACCGAACCACAAAAGGAGGGGGGAGTATCAATATTTGTCAAAGATACCCACACCTCCAGGTTGGTGGCACAGCATGAAGCATCAGAGACTATCCATGTGCAACCAACAGTGGGTAAAACTGCCTTCCAGTTTATAGCCTGCTACAGACCACCCTCCCAAACCCAGGAACCCCACTCGGCCTTTCTGAGAGCACTGGAAAATATGAAGGCCTCTCCAAACACCATTATATTGGGTGACTTCAACTACCCAAACATAGACTGGGTGCATTACTCTAGCTCCAACACCCTAGCCCAAAGGTTTCTAGAATTTATAAACTCAAATGCTATGGAAGAACTTGTTACCACTCCCACAAGAGGGGAAAACATACTGAACCTGATCATCACCAACATGTGGACTCTATGCTCCAGACCAGAAGTGTATCCCTCATTGGTAAGATCAGACCATAAACTAATCTCACTGGATATTCACATCTCGACCCCACCCCCTGCCCAGAAAACCACAGTGAAAAACTTCTCTAAAGCAAATTTCACACTCCTCAAAACCGAGGTGGAATCCTTCAAAGCCCCCGAGCCTGTGGAAAATACGGCCCAGACCTCAGAATCCTTTATACACACATTCTATGAATACCTTCAGGAATGCATGGATCATGCAATCCCAAATAAAACCAAGACCCAATCCTCCAAAGGCAGACGTCCTGTCTGGTGGACCCCAGCCATAAACAAACTATACAATAGAAGGAGGAAGCTACTACATGATAGAGCAAAATCCCAAAAAGGGAAGGCATCTCTGATCAGTATTAGTAAAAAACAATGGAGACTCATAAAATTGTCTAAGGCCAGCTTCGAGAGAAAAATTGCACAGGACAGTAAGGATAATCACAAGGCTTTCTTTAGTTATGTTATGAACCTGGGTGGGAATTCCCAGATATGCTCAGAATTAGTCCAAAATGACAAAAAATACATCGAATCCACAGACATTGCTAGCTGACAGATTCAGCACAAACCCCCCCCCCCACACCAAAAAGGCAAATATCTATTCCAGCAGAGTGCTGCCCCTCTGACATCTCAGCTGCTCAGGTAAGAGCCGCCCTCTACAAAGCAAAAAACACAGGATCAATGGGACCAGAAGGTGTTCCAGGCTGCGTTCTACATGAACTCCAAGAAGATCTAAGCCCAAACATAAAACTACTGTTCAGTCTCAGCCTTACTACAGGATATGTACCCAAAGAGTGGCGTACAGCAACAGTGGTCCCTCTCCACAAAGGTGGTGCCCCACTGGATCCTGGAAACTATCGCCCCATAAGCCTGACTAGCTTGGTCTGCAAAGCTATGGAAATGATCATCATGAACCTCATAAATAAAGATATTGGGGACCTACAGACAATGGATCCTACCCAGTTCGGCTTTGTTAAGGGCAGATCCTGCCTCTTAAACCTGGTTGATTTCTTTGAAACAGTCACCAAGGTCATTGACGAGGGAAAGGTGGTCCACACAGCCTACCTGGACCTCGCAAAAGGCTTCAATACAATGCCCCACTTGGGCATTATAGATAAGCTCACCAGCTTAAATATAAACCCCTATGTCACTAGATGGGTTGCAAACTGGCTCAAGGACAGAACCCACATGGTTAGAATTGCTGGAGCCATGTCAGACTCCAAACCAGTTACAAGTGGCGTCCCACAAGGCTCAGTCCTGGGACCTCTCTTGTTCGGTATATATTTCTCGGAGGTACAGGCCAACACGGAAGGACTGTGGCTGACCAAGTTCGCAGATGACTGCAAACTGGGTGCCATAATCGACTCTCCAGCCAACACAAGCATCCTCCAAAAGGGCCTCATAGAAACAGACAACTGGTGCCGGAGCCATGGCCTCAAGCTAAATGCCAAAAAGTGTATAGTCATCCCCTTTGGCAAAAGCAAAGTGCCCACAAATTACCACATAGGTGGTAATCCATTTAGTACAGAAGAAGTAATTAGGGACCTGGGGACCCAAGTTGATAGCAATCTCTCATTTCACAACCACATGGCCAAAGTGGTTAGAAAAACATTTTATATAGCCCACCTAATCATGAAGGGATTCACATCTAGATCAGGGGAGGTCATCGTGCCTCTTTACTCATCCCTCATCAGGCCCATAATTGAGTACAATGCCCCTTTTGGGATGTACCTTACCAGACACCTGCAGCAACTGGAAAGACCCCAAAAGTACCTCACCAAGAGTATCAAAGGGCTCAAACAGATGCCATATGCTGCCCAGTTAAAGAAACTCCAGCTCTACTCAGTGGCATACCGCCTGCTCAGAGGCAATCTGTGCCTGACGTATAAAGCCATGTTCAACCCGAATTAATGGACATGCTGCACCTCAGAAAATCCAAATCCCATCAAGCTACGTGCTTGAGAGACTTGAACCTCAGCACTGAAATAAATAGGACATGCTGGAGGGACAGATTCATAACCCAGAGGCTCCCTTCACTCTGGAATAAAATCCCAGTCCAGGTTAGGCAGAGTCCCTCATTGACTCTCTTCAAGAGGAATCTTGATGAGTGGATGGGAGATTGTAGGTTTACCCCGGGTATCACTTCTGTGTCACTGTTAGACAGAGGCACAGTATACTAACCTCAAAAAAGGGCATAGCAAAATTAATTTATAATCGGTGGCGAAAGCCAAACACACTCTGGCTAGGCTTACAAATGCCCTAGGGCAGATAGCCTAGTATGAACCTATGAACATAAATGATGGCTTGACAATTGATGCACAGATGTAGGACACACAGTAACATTTGTAGCCCCCATGTACTATTCTATGCCAGTAACAACTGGTATTCACCTGCACTCAGTCCTGGGACCACTCCTGTTTGGCATATAGCTTTCTTTGGTACAAGAAAACACAGTAGGGATATGTCTGCCCAAGTTTTATGAAAATGCATGCTGTGGGCTATACTTCATTCTCCAGATGACACACACATCTTCCAAAAGGGTATAATACAGACAGATACCTGGTGTCAAACTCATGCTGTAAAGCTGTAAGCCAAAGAAAGCATAGTTATCCACTTTTAGAAAACAAAGTATCCCCAGAGTACCACATAGGTAGTAGCCCCCAAAATGTGGAACAGGTACTAATGTATACATAGAGACATGTGTTAAGTCATCTTTCCTTTGATCACATTAGCAAAGGGTTTTGGAAATCCCTCTGTGGAGCACATAAGCAATAAAGGGTTTGCATGCAGATCCACAGAGGTTGTTGCACACCTATAATGATTAGTTATCTTTGCCAGACTTTGCTTGCTTTGGAACATGTTTCAAATATACCTCAAGCATAAACCCTCACTCACACTCTTAAATAGAAACCGTGATTAGTGGATATGAAATGGAGGACGTAGCCCAGGGATCACTGCAGTGGCTAAGCTTGTCACAAGCATACAGAAGTGACCTAAGGTCTGAAAAGCGCCAGCATGCCCTGGCAAAGATAACACATGCGTTCATGGAGAAAGCAGAGTACCCACCTACGAAATACTTGAGGCCACATGTATGTATATGGATTTGCCCCACAGCTACCTTACATGTGTAATGCACATACAGTTGTCATTGTGATATGTCATACACTAGAAAAATCAAAACCCACTCTATATTGGCATCACACACCTGGAGCACAGACACACACAGTCAGCAAGTTCAAGACTCAAACTCTTTCCTAACTACATTATGATACTACAGCAGTATGCATTTAAACAACGCACTATACTCATTACTGGGATTGCATCTTTCCACAGGTATATTTGTAGGATGGTGGCATCATCAGACTTGACAAAGATGAGTATACCACTTTTAAGGGGTGTAAGTAGTCTCCAAAAAGATTGCTTCTCCCCCAGGGAAACACACACACTCACAGTTGGCAAATGTAGGATTCAAACCCCTACCTAACTACATTATGATCCTACAGCAGTACACATTTATGCAATGCGCTATACACTTTTCCACAGGTATATTTGTAGCATGGTGACATCCTCAGACTTGACAAAGATGAGTATACCACTTTTAAAGTGTGTGAATAGTCCCAGAAAGGTTGCTCCTCCCCAGGGAGACACACACACACGCAGGTGGCAAATGCTAGATTCAAACCCCTATCTAATTACATTATGATACTACAGCAGTATGCATTCACACAACACGCTATACACATTACTGAGATTTTACCTTTCCACAAGTATATTTGTAGGATGGTGACATCATGAGACTTGACAATGATGAGTATACCACTTTTAAGGGGTGTGAGTAGTCTCTAAAAAGGTTGCTCTCTCACCAGGAAGAGACAGACACACACACACACACACACACACACACACACACACACACACACACACACACACACACACACACACACACACACACACAGTTGGCAAGTGCGGTGTTCTTAATCCAAATTAAGTACATCTTTACACTTCAGCAAACAATATGGAGTTACAGGGTGCAATACAGACATTACTTGCTGACAGTCTGCACAAAGATTTTTTCACATTTGCTATCCTCAGCAGGCTTATCATACTAGGTGTATTGTAAGTGTATTGTATGCATAGGCCATGACCATATCATATATGGGTTGATGCACCACATGCTAGTACACACAGGGTCAAACCTTCAGTAGCATCTTACCTTCACCTACATGATACTGCAATATAACAGAAAGATGATAAACTTCAACAATTGGCTGAGCTTCTGCTATCATTCAAAGGGGATCCAGTCTCTGTCTGATGGTTTGCACCTGTTGCCCCTATGCTTCTGAATACTGGCCAAGGTTCTTGCTGTCCCCATATTACCTTTTTTAGGCAAGGCTCAAAGATTCATAGGTTCATAGGCAAGTACTAGGCTATCGGCCCTGGGGCCTATACAAGCCCAGCCAAAAAGGTACCCTGGCTTTTGCCACCCAAGAAATTTATTTTCCTGTGCCACTGTCAAGCAGAGACACAGAAGTGATCCCCAGGGTGAATTTCCTATTTCCCATCCAACAATCAAGATTTTTCTTGAAGAGTGCTAATGAGGAGCTTTGTTTGATATAGATAGGTAGTTTATTCTGGAGTATGTGAAGTCTCTGGGACTGGAATCTATCCCTCCGTAATGTTCTGTTTATTGTGGTGACAAGGTTTAGGTCCCTAGAGCATGTAGGTTCATAGGTTCATAGGTAGGTACTAGGCTATCTGCCCAAGTGCATTTATAAGCCTAGCCAGAATGTGTTGGCTTTAGCCTCCCTTTTAAATTAGTTTCCTGGGCCTCTGTCTAGCAGGGCCACTGAAGTGATCCCAGGGGTTAATTTACAATTTCCTATCCACTCGTCAAGATTCCTCTTGAAGAGAGTCTGCAAGGGGGTCTGCCTAACATCAACTGGGATTCAATTCTAGAGTGAGGGACATCTCTGGGACAGGAATCTATCCCTCCAGCACATTTATTTATTTATTTATTATTATTTATTTCAGTTTGATTACCGGGGAAGTCCACTGGGCCAAGAAGTACCCATTTTCAGTGGAGGCCCAGGGAGAAAAGCTCCAAAGACAGTACAATCAAGGTTACATACAGAAATGGATGATAATACAATGTCACAAACAGTTAAGAATATGTGAGATGCAGTAGTAGGCAATACAGTAAGGATTACATAAAATACAATCATAAAAAGTACAATGTCCAAGATGCAGAGTCTACAAAGAAAAAATAAAGTTACATTTTTTTTTTTGCTACATATGTACAGGATTTACATACTTACAGTCAACTGAAAGTCAGCTATAGCCATATAGGGGGAACATAGAATGAAATTAAGAGAGTATATAGTAGATTGGTGCTAGAGAATAGAGGTCAAGGTGGAGAAAGTTTCTAGAATTTATATTGGGTGAAAGCAAGGACATTTCCATTTGGAGGATAAGTGTAAGAAAAGATGGGTCTTGAAAGAGTCAGAGTTAGGGATGGTCCTAAGAGAAGGTGGGAAGGAGTTCCATTTTCTACCAAGAGAGAAGAAGAGTAGGACCTGGCCAGCGGGATGCTTAGGTTTGTGAATGGAGATTAGGTTTTGGTGTTCAGATCTCAGAGATCGGTTTGGGATGTAAGGGGGATGGATGTTAGATAAGGCAGGGCATTTTTCTGGATAAAATATTAATTTGTGAGCGGTAGTTAGTTGGAGATAGTCAAGGTAGTTAGGGAGTTCTAACCAGTATAGAGATTGTAGGGCATGGCAGTGGTGAGTACAGGTTTTGGATTTGGTGGCAAATTTTGAGATCTTATTATAGCAAGCTTCGAGTTTTGAGGTGTTGGAAGCAGAAAGATTAGTTAGAAGTGGGGCACCATAAAGGAGAGAGGGGAGGAGGTAGATGATGGTTAAGGTATGCCTAAAGGAGTTAGAAAGAAATTGATTATTCCTGTAGAGCATACCTAATTTTTGGTGGGTTTTCTTTATGTTTTGTTGAATGTGGAGATCAAATTTGAGCTGTTTATCAATGGTGATGCCAAGGAGTTTTGCGGAAGGGACCACTTCTATAGGAGTGTTGGTTAGGCTTAGGACATTGAACAAGCTTTTGTTAAAGGAAGACGCCTTGGTAGGAAGAAAAATTAGTATTTTAGATTTATTGGAGTTAAGGGAGAGATGGTTTTGGTGCATCCACTTTTCAGTAGTGGAGAAAGCTTTTTGAGTTTTGGACAGAAGATCAGAAGTGTTGGAGGCAGAACAAACTAGGGTGGAGTCATCAGTGTATTGGATGACTGTAGTGTGAGGGAGGGTAGTGTGAAGGTTATTTGTAAAGATGTTGAAACACAGGGGGCCAAGGATGGACCCCTGAGGAACGCTGGTAGGTGTGGGTAAGAAGGAAGAGGTGGAGTCTTTCCATCTGACAGCCTGAGATCTGTCTGAAAGGTAACTGGAGAACCAGGATAGAGTGTTGGGGGAGAGATTAAGGTTGGAGAGATGGAAGAGAAGATGTTTATGGGAGATGGTGTCGAAGGCTTTGGAAAGATCTAGCAGAATAGTTGATACAAGAAGTCTGGTATCTCGGGCTTGATTGACAGTTTCTAGGAAGGATAGTAGGGCAGTTATGGTGCTGTGGCCAGGACGGAAACCATGTTGGGTGGGTGTGAGTAGCTGATTCTGAGTTAAGTAGGGTAAAAGTTGGTGGTGGATGCATTTTTCTAGGATTTTAGATAGTGGGGAGAGTAGGGCAATGGGGCGGAAGTTAGAAATGGAGGTGTTTTTGCCTCCTTTGTAAAGAGGAAGAATGTAGGCAGAACACCAAAGTTTGGGTACGTAAGACTCTTTTAAGGATCAGTTGATCAGGATACTAATCGAGAGAGCAATACCTTCAGCAGCATATTTGAGGAAAGAGGGGGGTGTTGTCAGGGGCATTAGAGCATGGCTTTAGTTTAGATAAGAGTTTTTTTATATACATTGTGAAAACTGGTTTGAGCTGGAACATGGAGGGATAGCTATTAGGGATGTTGGAGGTGGAGTTGAGGAAGTTGGGAGGATTTTTGTCTGGAAAAGTTTTGGTTAGCTTAGCTATAGAGTCTGTAAAGAAGGTATTAAAGTGAGTGCTCAGTTCCTTGTCAGTTAAATTTGGATCAGGGCAGGGGTTATTTCTTGACCCCGGATGGAGAAGGAGAGTTAACAAATTTCCAGAATTGTTTTGGGTTCTTAGTACGGTTGCACTGAAGTTTATTGTAGTAGATTTTTTTTGCCTGAGGTGATTAACTTTTTTACTTGGTTTCGGAGTTGGGTGTATTGGAGCCAGGCAGTAGGCAGTTTAGTTTTTTGATAAAGTTTCCAGCATTTGTCTCTGAGATGCATGGAATTTTTAGTCTCTTTGGTAAGGCAAGGAGCAGAATTGGCTTTGACTCGCTTGTTTCTTAGGGGGCTAGGGAGTTGAGCGTGTTTAGGAGGATAGAGCTAAAGTGCTCGACATCGTTGTCAAGGGGGAGAGAGTTTAGGATTTGCCAGTTGATTTGCTTAAAAATGTTAGAGAAAGTTGTGGGTTCGAAGTTGCTAAGGTTACAGGTTTGAATGTAATGATGTTGGTATTGGGAGGAGTTAGTAGAGTGATGGATGTATGCAGGGAGATGGTCGCTAAAGGTGTTAGGGGAAGTACCAGAGAGAGAGATTTTGTTTAGATGGGAGACTAAGATCCAATCTAAGATGGACCCTGGGGGGTGGATTTTGTTAGGACGGGTGGTAGAATGTATTACTTGGGTGAAGTTGTAGAGGTTAATAGCTAGGGAGGGGGTGGGTGTGTTGATTTTATTCCAGTCGATGTTAACATCGCCAAGAATGAAGGTTTCATACTTTATTTCAGATGAGGCCCAGTGGAGAATATTTTCTAGGGTTGAGATATTGTTGCCTGGAGATATATATATATATAAGGAAATAATGCAGATGTTTTTATGTTTATTAAGTCAAAGTAGTCCTGCTGTTATTTCAGTGTTTTTATAATGTGGGGTTGGGATTTGCAGGGGGATTATGGATAGAAGGTTAGAGTAGATAAGGGCAGAGCCTCCAGCTTTTTTGTTTAAGTGGTCGCTCCTGAGGATGCGGAAACTTGGAGGAAGGATTTCAGAATCAGAGATATGTGGTTTTAGCCAAGTTTCAGAGATGGCTAAGATATCAGGTTGGTTGAGGTTGATCCAAGCATGAGCATGGTGGATTTTGTTGTTGAGGCTCTGGGCATTGATAGTGAAGATTTTAAGGGTATTATGAGAGAGAGATGAAGAAGAAGGAGAAGGAGGAGAAGTTTGGTTAAAGTAGGAGATGAAGAGGAAGAAGAGATTGAGTTGCTAGGAGTGAGGCAAGGGCCAGGGTTAGGATGTATGTCTCCAGGTAAGGCTAGGATATTACAAGAGATAAGTTTTAGCCTTTTGAGTTTGGATTGAAGGAAGATGTTTGGGGAGAGTGGAGGTGTAAGAGAGGATCTTTTAGAAGAGGTAGAGAATAGTTTGAGCTGGAAAAGGTGTAGAAGGTTTGGAGGGGTAAGGGAGGGGAAAATGGAGTGAAAATGTGAGAGTAGAAGAGGTTGTGGGTGAGTAAGTGGGGTAGTTTAAAAAGGCGGTATATAATGGGGGCTTTAGAGGAGTATGACGTAGCATGATAGATAGGAATTAATAAGATAAGTAGGGAGCAAGGAAGTATGTAGGAAAAGAGGGTTGGGGAGGGCATATTTGGAATGGGTGAGAAGAAGGAAGTGAGAAAAATAGGAAATGAAGTTGCAAGCTTAGAGAAGGAGAGGAGGAAGTGAGTGGTAGGGGGGAGTAGAAAGTGGATAGGAGAGGGGAAGGTTATGTGAGATAAGAAGGGGAGGAGTAAGAGAAAAGGGAGGAGTAGGAGTGGGAGGAGAAAATTATAGAGTGGATGGGATTGGCTACCAGATGGAGGAAAAGAGGAGATAATAGAAGATTGTGAGTGGTGAAAAGGAATGGCGGGAGGAGTTAGTGAGGGATAAATGTAGATGTGCTAGGGGCGGGTGAGATTTGGGGGCAGGGTAGGGGAGCGGAGTGAGCCCGCGGGGGGAATGGAGAGGGAAGAGCCAGAGGAGGAGAAAGAGAGGAAGACAATCAGTAAAGAGTGAATAGACTAAGGAAAGTCTCGCAGAGAGTAAAATGGGAAGAAAGATCTACAGAGAAGTGGAGTGGAGGGTAGATGCAAAGGAGAGGGACAGAGTGAGAAGTTAAAAAAAAAACTCCAAGGAAAAAGGGTAGAGGAAGGCAGTATAAGCTAAGAGTGGGTAGGTAAATCTAGGACAGTAGTGAGGGAGAGAGCAGAGGAAAGGAGTTAAAGGGCCAGTTTAGTGGAGAAGAGGAAGGAGGGGTAAGGTAGTAGTGACGGTGGAAAGGTAGGGGAGCACCCCCAAGTGTTCAGACGGTCTAAAATAGCAGTGACCCTAGGGAGAGGAACAGGTAAAGGAGGAGGGGGCTATCAGGATCAGGGAAGGGGGGAGAATAAGGTGAGAGCTAGAGTAGGAGCAGTAAAGAGGGGGTAAAAATTAAGGTGGGAACTAGGAGAGGAAAGCAGCAAAAGAGGGGGGGGGTAGTGGCTACTGGCTAGCCTGGCAGGGGAGCACACTGCAACCTGATAGAATCAAATTTAGAAGTAGCAAACATTTACAGGAGTACACATACTTTCTTAATAGTCCTTGCTGAGGAAAAACTCAGGGAGCACAATGGCCTTACAGCTTTGGATTTGGTGTCTGATAGCTGGTTCTTATAAAGATAGTTCAGGGAAGATTTTCAGGAGGTTAGGGTGGGGTTGGTAGGAGCCCGAGCAACAAGAAAATGTAAAAGGGACGAGCGCTGGAGCCAGGACAGCACAGCAGCAGAGGGGAAACTAAGATCACATCCTGTTTATTGCTTTGCTGAGGTTTAATTCACTGGAGTGTGTGGCTCTAAGAGATTTGTTTTTCTTGAGGTGGAGCATGTCCATTAATTCCAGGTTGGACATGGCCTTATACATCAGGCATAGATCACCTCTGAGCAGGGAGTAAGCAACCAAGTAGAGCTGGAGTTTCTTTAGTCGAGCTGCATAGGGCATCTCTTTGAGGCCCATGCTCCTCTTGGTGAGGTACTTCTGTGGTCTTACCAGCTGTTGCATGTGCCAATTAAGGTACATACCAAATGGGCCATTGTACTCCATTATGGGCCTAATGAGTGATGAGTAGGGGGGCACAATGACCTCTCTTGATCTAGAGGTGAACCCTTTCTTGATTAGGTGGGCTACATAGAAGGAATATCTAACCACTTTGGCAATGTGATTATCAAAGGAGAGGTTACTATCTACCTGGGTCCCCAGGTCCTTAATTACATTTTCTGTACCTAGTGGATTACCATCTATGTGGTAATTCGTGGGCACTTTGTTTTTTCCAAAGGGGATAACTATGCATTTTTTTGGCATTCAGCTTGAGGCCATGGTTTTGACACCAGGTATCTGTCTTTGTACGACCCTTCTGGAGGATGTCTGTGTCAGCCAGAGAGTTGATTATGGCCCACAGTTTGCAGTCATCTGCAAACTTGGTCAGCCATAGTCCTCCCATGCTTGTCTGTACCTCAGAGAAATATATAATGAACAGGAAGGGTCCCAGGACTGAGACCTGTGTGATGCCACTTGTGACTTGTTTAGAGTCGGACATGGCACCCGCAACTCTGACCATGTGTGTTCTATTCGTGAGCCACTTGTCCACCCATCTCATGACATAGGGGTTATGTTCAAGCTGGTAAACTTGTCTATGATGTCAGAGTGGGGAATGGTGTTGAATCCTTAATGAGGTCCAGGTAGGCTGTGTGGACTACCTTCCCTTCATCTATGGCCTCGGTAACTGTTTCAAAGAAGTCAACTAGGTTTAGGAGGCAGGATCTGCCTTTAACAAAGCCGAATTGGGTAGGGTCCAGTGTCTGGAGGTTCCCAATGTCTCTGTTTATGAGTTCCATGATAATTCGCTCCATAGCTTTGCAGACCAGGCTGGTCAGGCTTATAGGTTGATAATTCCTAGGTTCTGTTGTGGCACCACCTTTGTGGAGCGGGATGACTGTTTTTGTACGCCATTCTTTGGGTACATAGCCTGTAGTAAGGTTGAGTCTGAACAGTGAATTTAGGTGAGGGTTTAGTTCCTTTTGGAGCTCATGTAAGACGCAGCCTGGAACACCATCTGGTCCCATTGAGGCTGTGGTTTTAGCTTTGGAGAGGGCTGTTTTTACCTGCATGTCCATGATGTCTGGGTCTCTGCATTCTTCTGGGATGGACACGGGCCCTTTTGGGAGTGAGGGGGGGAATTTGCACTAAACTTGTCCGCCAGGATTTTGGCAATGTCAGTTCAGTGTATTTTTTGCCATTTTGCAGTAGCTCAAAGCATATCTGAGAGTTGCCACCTAAATGTTTGATATAGCTAAAGAAGGCTTTGTGGTTATCTTTAGATTCCTTGGCAATTTTTCTTTAGAAACTGGCCTTGGATGATTTTATGAGCGATCGTAGTTTCTTGTTAATAATGATCAGTGATGCCTTTCCTTTTTGGAATTTTGCTCTTTCATGTAGTAGTTTCCTCCTTCTGTTGTATAGCTTATTTATAGCCAAGGCCCACCAGACTGGTTTCCTCTTTTTAGAGGAGTGACTCTTGGTTTTACTTGGGATGGCTCAATCCATGCATCCCTGTAGATGCTCATAGAATGCACTTGTAAAGGATTCTGCGGATTGGATAGCATTATCCTGCAGCAAGGGGGCTTTGAAACTTTCCACTTCGGTCTTGAGAAGTGTGAAGTTTGCTTTTGAAAAGTTTTTCACATTGGTTTCCTTGACTGGGGGTGGGGTCGGGATGTGGATGTCCAGAGTGATTACTTTATGATCTGATCTTACCAGTGAGGGGTTAACCTCTGGTGTGGAACACTGAACCCCATGTTGGTGATGGTCAGGTCCAGTATGTTGTCACCTCTAGTGGGCATGGTGACCAGCTGTTCCAGGGTGTTTGAGTTTATAAACTTTAGGAAGCATTGGGCAAAGGAGTTTGTACTTGAGTAATTCTCCCAGTCAATGTTTGGGTAGTTGAAATCTCCTAATATCATGGTGTTTGGTAGGACCTTTATATTTTCCAGTGTTCTCAGGAATGCTGAGTGAGGGTCCTGAGACAAGGTAGGTGATCTGTAGCAGGCTAGAATCTGATAAGCAGCTTTGCCCACTGGTAGTTGCACTTGGATGGTCTCCGAGGCCTCGTGCTGTGCCACTAACCTGGAGATGTGGGTATCCTTTATGAAAATAGATACACCCCCTCCTTTTGTATTTGGGTCCGGGTTTTGGGGCCGAAGCTCGGAGAGCTAGGGATTTCTTTAAGTGGAGCATGTCCAACAGCTCTGTGTTTGACATAGTTTTGTATGTTAAGCAGAGATCATCTCTGAGTAGGCGATATGCGACAGAGTAAAGCTGGAGTGTTTTGAGACGGTCTGTGTAGGGCATGTATTTGAGGGCACTAATCCTCTTTGTGAGGTATTTCTGTGGGCTTTCCAGTTGTTGTAGATCTCTTGTGAGGTACATACCAAAAGGGGCGTTGTACTCTATAATGGATCTAATAAGTGATGAGTAGAGGGGAACAATGACCTCTTTTTTTCTGCATGAGAACCCTTTTGTGATGAGGTGTGCCACGTAGAAGGATTTCCTGACTACTGTGGCAATGTGATTATCAAAGGAGAGTCTACTGACCACCTGTGTCCCAAGGTCTCATCACACTTTCAGTGTTAAGTATACTACAGTCTATGTTGTAGTTCATGGGTACAGATTTTTTACCAAAGGGGATGACAATGCACTTTTTGGCATTGCGCTTGAGGCCATGGCTTTGACACCAGGCATCTGTCTCAGTGAGGCCCTTTTGTAGGATGTCCACATCGTTAGTAGTTTTGATTATGGCTCCTAGTTTGCAGTCATCTGGGAACTTCATTAGCCAAAGACCCTCTGTGTTAGCCTGTACTTCAGGGAAGTAGATACCAAACAGGACAGGACACAGGACTGTACCCTGTGGTACTCCACTTGTCACTGGTCTGAAGTCAGACTTGGAGTCTGCTACTTTCACAGTGTGGGTTCTGTCAGTGAGCCAGTTGGCAACCCATCTTGTGACATAGGGATTTATACCTAGTTTAGTGAGTTTATCTATAATTCCAGAGTGGGGGATGGTGTCGAAAGCCTTGGCAAGATCTAGATAGGCTGTGTGAACCATCTTACCCTTGTCTATGGCTTTGCTGACTGCTTCGAAGAAGTCTTTCAGGTTTAGGAGACATGATCTGCCTTTTACAAACCCGAAATGGTTGTGGTCCAGAGTTTGGAGATTGCCAGTGTCTTTCTTTATAAGTTCCATGATGATACATTCCATGGCCTTGCAGACCAGGCTCATCAGGCTAATGGGACACTAGTTCCCAGGATCCATGGTGGCTCCCCCCTTGTGTAGTGGGATAACCGTCGCTGTGTGCCATTCAGCAGGCACAAAGCCTGAGGTGAGGCTATGATTGAACATGGTACTTAGGTGTGGTGCCAGTTCATTCTGTAGTTCATGTAGAACGCAGCCTGGGATGTTATCTGGTCCCATGGATGCTTCCTTTGTTAGAGCCAGGAGAGCATAATTCTGTTAGCAGTGATAATTGTCTGAATGTTGAGGTGGATGCCGCCAATGCAGCAGTTGGTGTGGTGAGTGTTTCACTTTCCACTGAGACTCATGCTGGTTTCACAGCGGTCAAGGAGACAAGTTCAAAGGAAGTTGCTTCAGCTGTCATGGAGTCGAGGGACTCTGATAGTTATGAAAATAGGACTGGAGCACGTCCCAAGATGATACAGGGACAAAAACATTTTTTGGAAAAACTACCGGCTCCAGTAAAGAAAAAAGGGGCGTGGAAGAGGTCCCTGAGCGAGGACAGGGACGCGAACAAGAGGAGACGAACATTGAACTGACTATTGCCATTAATACCGGTATTGTGTATAATTTATCATCTTATGCACTTACAGATGATGAGTTGACAGTCTTAAACAAAGGATTAACCTTTGTACCCAGTAGAGCTTGTTTTTATAATGAGATCATCATGGATTTAATGCTTTTTTGTCACAACGTTATGTTAAAATTGATGTTTGGTAATAGTGACAATTGCTGTTTGATGCCTAGAAAACCAAGTAGTTTTGTACCACTGCTAACACCTGCCTTGAATCTTTTTATGAATGGATGTGAGAGGGATTTGATGAGATATTTTTGTGAAGGAAATTTTAGTAAATATTACAACTTAACTTTGGCACAAAAAATGGCATTACAGAATTTAATTGATAACAGTGATCTAACTATTAAAAGGGCAGACAAAGGTGGAGCAGTTGTTGTATTGGACACTGCCTGGTACAATAATAAGATAAAGGATATGTTATCAGATGATAACACCTTTGTTGAAATTAATCCTCTGGGAGTAAAAATTGTGAGTGATAAGGTGCATCATCAGTTAGGGCTACTACGTAATGATATGAAAATCACTGATGAAATCTATTAATTTTTATGGGTGGATAAACCTGTCACACCCATTTTTAAGGCTCTGCCCAAGATACATAAGTCCTTGATTGACCCACCCCTGAGACCTATAGTGTCAAGCAGGGGATGGGTCACAGAAAATATCTCCATTTGGTTGGAATTCATACTTAAACCCTATGTTGAGCAAATGGGCAACATTCTTGTAGATACGGGACATTTTTTGAAAATCCTGGGTGAAGTCATTAAACCAGATGATGTAGATAAGTTACTGATGGTAACTTTAGATGTTAACAGCTTGTTTACTGTCATCAATAATGACTATGGTATAACCTCTGTGGGAGAACTTTTAGAATGTTTGGGAGCTTCAGCAGACAAGATTCAATTGGTAAAGGAGTTGTTAACCTTAGTCCTGGAGAACAATGTTTTCCTAGGGGCTGGTTCAGTATATAGGCAAGCACAGGGGGTAGCCATGGGCACCCCCTGTGCGAACACATATGCAAATCTTGTCCTCTCGAACTGGGAGCAATCCAATGTCCTAAGAAAAGATGAATGGAAGGGTCACATCAGAATGTACACACGTTTTGTAGATGACATTTTTATTTTGTGGGATGGGGACATAGGTTAGTTTGGTCATTTGGTCATTTTTTGTCTTACATACACTCCATGACCACATTTCTGAAGTTCACAGCCCATACTTCGTACACCACCATAGATTTTTTGGATGTTTGTGTGGAACAGACGCATGAAGGCTTTACCTCCAGATTACACAGGAAGGAGTGCTGGAGAAACACCTTGCTATCATATGATAGCATGCATCCCCGATTTGTGTTTCCCAACATAGTTAGAGGGCAGGTAAGTCGGGCCTCCAGAGTTAGTGCGGTTGATACACAATTTGAGCAGGAACTGATTAAATTAGGTGACTGCTTTAAACAAAGAAGTTGTGAAGGGGCCATGGTCCATAAGGTTATTGATAGCAGTAAAAGATTTAGACGAGACAGATATAAATCCTGGTTAAGAAGGACTCAGGGAGAGGTATCTGTAGATAGTGGTTATAGTTTTACACAAGGAGGTTTAAAGTTGATGTTTACTTATGGTAGTAACATCAGTGATGTTTGCAAGATTGTACAGAATAATTGGAATATTTTGACTAGTGATGTTGGTCTCAGAGGAATTGTGGACAACAGTCCGAGGTTCAAATATAGGAGGAATAAGAACCTCAAAGACCTGTTATGCAATGAAAGAACTTATGCCAGTAACAGGTCATTCAAAACAGCAGCGGGCAGCCTTCCATGTGGGTTATGTAAGGCTTGTGGTAGCATTAGTAAGGATGTTACTTTTAAACATCCAGTGATAGGCAGGGTATTTTACCTAAAAGGGAGGGCTACCTGTAGGACCACTGACATAGTATATTTGGCAGAATGTGGTCAGTGCTCCTGTTTTTATGTTGGGAAGACCAACAACATGTTTAAAGTGAGGATCCTACAACATCTTAGCAGTATCAGAAATGGTGATCTGAGTAATTCCTTGTGTAGACATGTTAATGACTACCCTACACATAGTTTTAAGTTCAGAGCCATAGTTAACATCAAATTGAATAGCAGGGGGGGGACATCAAACAGTTAACTGAGTTAGCTGAATCTAGATGGATCATTGAGCTAATGGCACACAGAGATCCGGGATTAAATGATGTAATACCAGTGAAGCCCACTCTTTCAAATAGGCGGGTTTTTCACTAAATGCTATTGGTTCATGCTCTTTTTAAAAGTGAAGTCTATATTTGTATCTTTGCCTGATGAAGGGTGAATCCCGAAAGTGCTCAAATTGTGTTTTTAGTTTTTATTAAAGGTTTTATTATTTATACAGCAGTGTCCTGTTGCCTTCGTTTGGATTTCGAGAGTGGTTTTTACCTGTGGAGCCATGATGACAGCAACTTTGCATTTTTCCAGTATAGAGATGGTCTCTTTCATGGCTGAGGGGGTAAAGTTAGCACTGATCCTATCTGCCAGGATGTTGGCAATATCAGTTGGGTCTGTATATTTAGTGCCATTGTGCTGTATCTCAGTGCAGATCTGAGTGTTGCCATTGTGATTCTTGACATAGCTATAGAATGCTTTGTGGTTGTCTTTAGAATCAGTGGCGATTTTGTTTTCGTAACTAGCTTTGGAGTATTTTATCAGGGATCGCAGCTTCTTTCTGAGGCTGACCAGGGAACTCCTCCACTCTTGGGTTTTACCCTCTTTTGCAAAAGTTTCTTCCTTCTGTTGTGCAGTTTGTTTATGGCAGGGGACTACCAGATTGGCTTCCTTTTCTTAGAGAATAGCGTCTTGGTTCTGTTTGGGATAGCATGATCCATACACTCGTGTAAGTGCTTATAAAGTGCAACTGTGTAGGATTCAGTAGTCGTAACTGTATTGTCCATCTGCATGGGTGTCCTAAAGTTCACCACTTCTGTCTTAAGAATCAAGAAGTTGTCTTTGGAGATATTTTTTAACATGGTTTCCTTAATGCGGGGTGGGGGCAGAATGTGGATATGTAGGGTAATTAGCTTATGGTCAGATCAGACTAATGAGGCGTTGACTTCAGATGTGGAACACTGGTCACTCAGGACAAACCAAACCCCGTAACCAACACAAATAACCACAAAGTGAGCTAAATGCTACTCATTGCCAGAAGTCTCAGCCTCCAGATGCACAAACCTCGAGGCACTTCTCAGTCTGGGGAATATTGATATTTGTACAGTAACAGACACCTAGTTCAAGGCTGCAGAGAGCAAACCAGCACTACCAGGATACTACTCTTTCCATACCTTCCAGCATCAGAACCTGGATCATAGCACATACGGTGTGGATGTATCCATATTTATCAAGGATACCTACACCTCTCTTTACATGCTGTCTACAGGATATGTACCCATAGAATGTTGCTCAACAACGTTCTTCCCACTCCACAGGGGTGGGGGCCACAAAAGACCCCTGGCGTTCACACTCTATGAACCTGACGAGTCTGATCTGCAAGGCAATGGAGCCAATCATAATGGAAGTCAACAATAAAGACATTGGGAACCTTCACATAGTTGAGCACATCCAGTTTGGCTTTGTCAAATGCAGATCACACCTCCTGAACTGGTTGGATTTCTCTGAGACAGATACACAGGTTACAGATGATTGAAATGAGCTCCACACAGCCTACCTATACCTCGCTAAGGCCTTTGACACCATTCCCCAGTCAGGTATCATAGATGAACTCACCAACCTGGGCATGAATCCATACATCACATGATGGATTGCAAACTGGCTCACAGATAGATCCCACAAACTAAGAGTTGCTGGCTACATGTCAGACTCTACACTGGTAACAACTGGTGTTCCCCAGGATTCAGTCCTGGGGTCCCTCCTGTTTGGTATAGACTTCTCAAAAGTACATGCCAACACAGGAGGGTTGTGGTTCACTAAGTTTGCTGGGAACTGTAAAGTGTTTGCCATAATATATTCCCCGGATGACACAAATATTCTCCAGAAGGGACTCTATGAGACAGATGTGTGGTGTCAGAATCATGACCTCAAGCTCAATGTGGAAGAATGCATAGTAACCCCTTTGGTGAAAACAAAATACCCACAAACTACCACGTAGGTATTACCCCCTTAAAACTGACCAGATAATAAGGGATCTGGGGATACAAGTAGATAGTCATCTTTCCCTTGACAACCATGTTGCCAAAGTGATTGGGAAATCCTATGTGGCCCGCCTAATCAACAAAGGGTTTACATCAGGATCAAAAGAGGTAGTGGTGGCCCTCTACTCTTAAGTCATCAGACCCATCATAAAGTGCAATGCACCATTTTGGATGTACTCAACTAAGCATATCCAGCAGCTGTAGAGACCACAGAGGTACCTCACTAAGGATTACTGGCCTCAAACAGTTGTGTTATGCAACACAACTGATAAAACTAAATCTGTTCTCAATTGCATACCACCTACTCAGAGGCACACTCTGCCTAACATACAGAGCCATGTCCAACACATAACTGTTGAACATGCTCCATCTATGGATAACAAAATTGAGTCACACTACACATTCTATGGATATGAACCTCATCACAACAATGAATACAACACGCTGGTGGGATAGAGTACCATCCCAGACACTTGCCTTACTGTGGAACAGAGTCCCAATGTACATCAGATAGAGCCCCTCACTGACATTCCTCAATAGGAACCTTGATGAGTGGATGGGAAACAGACAATTCACGTCAGGCATCACATCAGCAGCCCCACTAGAAAGGGGCTTAGGGTACTAACTATTAGAACTAGGGCTTGGGAGACTACCCAATGGGGTAGTGAAAGCTGCACAACTTGACTAAGCTAATATATGCCTTTGTGAAGATAGTCTACTACATACCTATGAACCTATGTGACAGGTACATGTCTACAGATAGTAGATGTGTACTTCATTGTACAGTCATGTACAGCAGGCACATGGACCACATACACTATAATGCTTACAGATACTGGTGGATGTTATGTACAGTGGGTGAGATGTGCACCTCATGTCTTTTGTGCCATTGGGATGTGTGCTGGGTGGGACAGTCCTGGATGGCTCCCTGTCATGGTCACCCTCTTACACACATCTCTGCCCATCCATCTTTGGCTTATTATACTGTGTTCTCCATATATATATATATACATATATATATATATATATATATATATATATATATATATATATATATATATATATATATATATATAGAGAGAGAGAGAGGTACATAGGTAGGTAATAGGCTATCTGCCTGAAGGCATATATTAGTATGGCCAGAGTGTGCAGCTATCACCACACATGGGGTTAGTTCCCTAGGCCTCTGTGTAGTAGAGCTGATGAAGTGATCCATGGTGTGACAGTTCAGTTTCACATACACTCATCAAGGCTCCTCTGGAAGAATGTCAGTTAGGGACTCAGCTTAATGTAGGTTGGGAGCCTGTTCCAAAGCAAGGGAAGTCTGTGAGTTAGTAATATATCCCTCCAATATGTTCTATTTATTGTTGTGATGATGTTATCCCTAGAGCATGTGGCACAGTGAGCTCTGGTTTACTTCAGATAGCGCATGTACATCAGTTCTGCATTGGACATGGACCTGTCTGTTGGGCAGAGATCGCCTGAGTAGACAGTATGCAACAGAGTACAGATTGAGTTAAATTCAGTCTTTTTGCATGGGGCAACTGTTTGAGGCCAGTAATCCTCTTCTTGAAGTACTTCAGTGGTCTTTCCAGCTGCTGAAGGTGCCTAGTCAGATTCATCGCAAGTGTGCCGTGATACTCTCTGATGGGTCTGATGACTGATGAGTAGAGGGAACCTCCTTTGACCTACATGCAAAGACGTTGGCAATTTGCAGGAACGCATAGCATTATTTTCTAATCACTTTGTGAATGTGTTTCTGGAAGTACAGATGACTATCCACATGTGTCCATAGATCCCTTATTATTATCTCCATATTTAGGGTGTTTGCACCTATGTGGTATTTGTATGACTGTAGCTCAAGGCCATCATTTTAACACCACATCTGTCTGACTGAGACCCTTTTTAAGGATGTCTCTGTTGTCCCAAACATTGATTATGACAACCTTTTTGCAGTCATCCACAAACTTTGCTAAACATAGCCCTCGTGTGTTTGACAGTATTTCTGAAAAGTATACACCAGACAGGAGGGTCCCAGGACTGAGCCATTGGGGACAGCAGCTGTTACCAGCTTGAACAGGAGACCACAATTCTTACCTTGTGGGATCAATCTGTGCCCCAGCTGGCAATCCATCAGATGACATACGTGTTTATGCACAGGTTGTTGATTTTGTGGATATGACATGTATGTGGGATGTTGGAAAAGGGCTTTTCAAGGTCTATGTAGGCTGTGTGGAGCTCATTTCATTGATGTATGTCCTGGGTGACTGCCTTGAAAACTGTCTAGCAGGTTTAGAAACCATGATCTGCCCCTGACCAAACCAAAATGGGTAAGGTTGGGTGTTTGTAGGCTCCCAATAGCTCTGTTTATGAGTTCCATAATGATGGACTCCATGGCCTTGCAGATCAGGCTTATTAGGCTTATAAGACAATAGTTCCCATGGTCTGTTGTGCACTAACACTTGTGGAGTGTGCCAAACATTGCTGTAACCCATTCAACAGTTTTATATCTTGTAAAGAGGGTGAGTCTCAACAGACTGTTCAGGTGCAGGGTCTGTTTTTTTGGAGTTCACATATGACACAGCCAGGAAAACCATGTCATCCCATCGACCCCATGTTTTTAGGTTTGGATAGAGGTGTTTAACCATTGTATACGTGATTTCTGGGTTTTCACAATCTCCAGGTATGGCAATGGGCCCTTTTGTCAGTGAAAGGGGGGTAAATATGTATGAACCTGTCTGACAAGATGTTGGCAATATCAGTCATGTACATGTATTCATTTACAGTTTGCACTACCAGAACATATATGAGTTTACATTGATATTTATGACATAGCGAAAGAAATCTTCATGGTTCTCTATGGAATCTTTGGCAATATTTTTGCCAGAACATGGCTTGGATAATGTTAGGAGTGCTCATTGTTTCTTGATGATACTGATCAGAGATTTATTGATCTTCTTTGGATTTTCACTTTCATTGAACAACTTAAGTACTTGTAGTACATAGTTTGATTATGACAGGGGTCCAGTATATTATATGGGTCTGTTTTCATATCACTGTGTGTGCAAGGCAGGATTGGTGAATCGTGACAAGTGTCTGGAGTAAGAAATGCAACTGCTAGATAAGTGTGGCCCACTACTGTACTCAGACATGGCCTAAGTGTGTGAGCATGCCCAGTATGACCTTTCAGTATGCTGTTGACTGACATTTGCTTTGTTTGTTTGTGTGTGAGCATGCCCAGTATGACCTTTCAGTATGTTGCTGACTGAAATTTGCTAAATTTGTTTGTATGTGAGCATGCCCACTATCATATGCCTCTTCAGAGGGCAGGATACAGCATTTGTTTGTGTCTGTGTTTGTCTACAATTGTCCTGCTGGCTGTGACTGTTAGGTATGTGACCCCCCCCAACTGGTATGTGTGAGTGACTTAAGTTGTGTCTGTGCCAGTGAAATACTGTCATGACATAGTGGTTCAGTACTGTGACTATAGTGAACAGTATCCTGAGTTCAAGCCCTGTCACTGATTTTTATTTTCCTGCTGGGCAGACCTGACTGGCTAAGGAACAGTAAAGCAGGTGTGAGCATGTTACCCAACTTTGCTCGACTTTGCCCGACTTTGCCCAACATCGCCCATCATTGCCCAACGTTGCCCGACATTGCCCAATGTTGCTCTGGTTAGCGTGGTGTGCAGCTACACGCAATTGTATTAAAAAATGCTTAGTACTGGTAAAATATGCTTAGCAGTGCTTTATATTGCTTAAAATATGGCAATCATGCCTCAGGTGGTGCTGCAGGGCTGCCTATGTTGGATGCACATATTACACTCCATATACATGTTTGAAAACAGGTAGTGTAAAGTTAGGCATGCCTTTTACTGTATGTGTGAGTCAGAGAGAGGTGTCATTTCCAGGGTTCCTACTGAGTCAGTGTATGTGCTATGCGTTGCCTCTTTGCCAAGGCCAGGGCATACTGGGCACGCCTCCTTCTGCCTTCTGAGGCAGGCTCAGGTTTTTTCCTCCTCCGAGTCACGCTGTGCCTGTGCAGGCCTTGGCAATGGTGGGGGGCTGTTTGGCCCTGCCCCATGTTGTTCCTGCTGCAGCTGTTTCCACAGGATCATATTGTGCAGCATGGCACATACCATGACAATTTGGGTACATGTAGTTGGTGAGTACTTCAAGGCTCCACCAGATGTGTCCAGGCACCGGAACCATGACTTGAGCATCCGAAACATATGCTCAATTATGTTTCTTGTTTGCGCGTGTGCCTCATTATGGAGTTCTTGTTCAGGTGTGTGTGCATTTCTGATGGGTGTGATCAGCCATGGCTCCAGTGCATATCCAGCATTCCCCACTAGGTGACCATCAGGGATATCCCCATTGGCAAATCTTTGGTACAGATGCGTCAGATGCCAGATGTGAGAATTGTGATAACTTCCAGGGCAGCCAGCACACACATTCATTATTATGCCCTGGGCATCGCACACGACCTGACAGTTGATGGAGGTGAAGCCTTTGCGGTTCATGTAGACCCTACCTCGCTCACTGGGTGGTGCTTTAATGTGTATGTGCATGCAGTCTATTGCACCCACTACCTCAGCGTATTCTGCTATTTGGTGGAAAAGAAGCATATTGCTGGCCAATGCCTCACGGGAATTGGGGAAATATACGTGCTCACCGACATGTGCTGACATGGCATCCAGGAACTGGTGCAGTACCCTGGATGCTGATGCCTGTGAAATCCCCATCATATCACCAGTTGGTCTCTGGAAGGTACCTGTAGCTAATATTCATAGGCCAACACATACCTTGGTATCCACTGGGATGGGTTCCCCTCTGTTGGTTCTGTGTGTGAGGCGTGGCCGGCACAGCTCAACAATTTGCTGCAGGAGGTCTCTGTCCACCCTATAGCGCTCCACTATCTCCAGCTCATGTAGCCCCTGGTAGGTTACCCTGGGTCTGTACACTCTTCTCCATCTCCTCACTGTGGGTTGCTCAGCAGCATTCACAACATCACCACCCACAGCACCTTGCACATGTTGGTTTATGATAGCAAGAGCAGCCCCTAACATTTTGTCTGACTTTAAAGTTTTTAAGCTTTCTCTCTTTGTATACTGCAATGTTGCAGAGTTCTTGGGAAAAAACAGGGAAGATCCCTGTTTGCATAGTTTAAAGTGCTGGGCTGGGCTGGGCTAGTCTGCTACCTGCGTGATTGGCTGATTCTGATATATTTCACCTGGCAGCTCTGCTAGTTCTCCTTGGTTAACTTCCTACTACTTCTTTTCCTTACTTTTCCCTTTCTGTTTCTACACAGGGCAGCGCCACGCAAACAAGCGCACACGCGCACACACGCTGTGTGCACTTTTGCATGAAATTTCAGATATATTCACGGCGTACACCTTTGGTTTCTGGTTTTCAAAAAGGACAACTGTAGACACGCCTCTTGCAATCCTGAGCAACTCAGGGCAAACACAAGACACTGTGCTCCAGTAAGCTTACAGCCTTTCTGACACACACCCTCATGATGTTACTCTACTCTACTACTCAGCTACTCCTACACTTACACTCTTGGGGCATGGGTCACATGCTGGGGAAAATTGGGATTCACTATCCTTATCCTCATTTGCATAGGATTGCCTAGTAATGCATGGTTACATCTCTCACACTGAGCTCCCCCCCCTTAGCAACCACTACTCAGTGGCCATGTTGCCTTCAGCCTGCCATTCACCTGCATGGCAGGATAAGCTTTTTAGTGAAAATGCTATTTTTGGCTATTTTTTAATTATTTTCTTGCTTTTTAAAGCACCTCACATTTGTGCGGTGCTGCGCTACACTTAAACATCGGAGCTCGGGGAAAAAAAAAGTTAAATTTTAATAATTTTAAACATTTATAAATGCCAATGGCCTTATATTTGGCCATTGGCATGCTTCCTCAACTGTATGCAGCCTTTATTTGGAGCTGTCATAGCTCCGTTTAGCTATCTGTAGAATGGTACTCTGTTACCAATGGACTACATTTCTGCAGATAACACTAATCTTCCACTGACAGGCTAGTGTTTCCTGGATTGCAAAATTTACCTCATTTGCATAGCTTTCTGCAGTAAATGGGGTAATTTGCATACCAAGATGCTCTCCCTGCAAGAGTTGCTTTAACAGCTCTCGTGCATGCCCCTGCTGGGTGTACCTGGATTGCACGGCAGACATATTGCCTCCATGAGCTCTTACACTCTTCTTGCACTCCGTGCAAGCTTTCATAAATCTGGCCCATTGTAAATTATCCTTCTTATGTTTGGATTCAGGCCCCCCCCAAAAAAAATGAAAACATATCCAATAAGTCACTTTCCCTTCAGCTTATAAACATATACACATCATCTACATATGACAACTTTCCTAAATGTATGTGTTTAACATTTACTCTCTTTTTCTTAGGGACAACTGAAACACCTTCCACCAATCTGTCAGCTTTCGTATTCCTTTTAAAACCTCTCTCCATCATTCTATTACTGTTCGTGTACACAAATATTTAACCCATACACTATCTATTTCACTTCTAGTAAAATAAATCCCTGCCGACTTTACCATTTCTTCAAAATAATTCCTTTTTTCCTTAATTTAACTGTAATCCTACTGTACCCAGAATTTGTACTATTCCAAAAATGATCTCTTTCATCCAATATATGTTCTTGGCTACTAAAACCAAACCATTTGTGTAAGTTAACATTAAAGGTATCTTTATTGGGTCTCGTGCAGGTGTTCATGTGCCAGTAGCTTGTGGCACACCTGCTAGCCTGTGCTCTAACTCCCACTGGCCCAATTGCTTGTTTCTACATAACCTTCCCAGAATCCTATCCTGCAAATTACTTACACTAAAAGAATCTAAACCCTAAACTTGAAATTCTCACCCAGTTCACAACTTGACTCCTCTGTCCCTTACCTTAAACCTCTATTCCCCCTCCCTAACCTAATGCCCTTGATAGACCCATCACCCTAAAACTCCCTTTCTGCTCCCTAAACCTAAATCTGCAACTCCCTAGACCTAAATTCCCTGATTGCTTCCTAAACTTAAAACTCCCTTCTCATTCCCTAATGCTAAAATCTCCTTCCCATTCCATAATCCTACCGTCACCCACTCCTTCCCCACAACTGCTTGCCCAAACACATATTGCAGTTCAAGTATAATCAGCAGCCTAGCTAGCTACAAGGCACTCAAGTCCCTGGCTCTGTGACAGAGGGTTTAAGTGCTTGGGCGTGTCTGCAAAAGATCATGAATAAAGTGACCATTTGGGCACAGGAGAATAATATGCTGGTAAATACATCAAAAACTAAGTATAGGAGATTCAGGAGACATAAATTTAAAAGTGAATATTTAATGCATCACATACTGTTTGATACTGTAGACTCATCTATGGACCTGGGTATATGGGGTGGTCTAGCTTTGAGTTTTTCTATTCATATCAATCAATTGGTTAATGATAATTATAGAAGTATAGGTTGTATAAATAGATTTATAATGTGTAGGAAACCAGAAATGATGCAATCATGGCTTGTTAGTTACATCACACCGAACTTGAGTATGGAATAACAATATCAAAACTTTATAAGAAAACAAGTATGAGTAAACTGGAAAGAGTACAGCGGAAATACACAAATGACATCCATAGATGTAAACATTTAAGTTATTATGAAAGACTATATTATCTGAACTTATATAGTGTCTCATTTAGACATATAAGAGGAGACCTTATTCAGATATATAGGGCGTTAAGAGACAACTACCTGTTGGGAAGCTTGGGGTTATCAAAATATAGTAGAGAATTATCAGCCAACCTATGTAGAAGATGCTATAGGAATGAGATGTGTACTAATTGGTTCTCTGAGACAGCAGCTGATACATGGAACAGACTACCAAATTACATTAAAGCAAGCACTAGTTTAGATATGTTTAAGAAAAATCTGGAAACGTATAAAGGCATAACCATGTTGGTATATTGTCAAGCTAAAGGGGCATTATTACAGTGCAAGAAACATTTCTATGTATATATGTATGTATGTCTATCAATCAAATTATTTCTGCATCCCTTTTTTATACTATTCAAGCATATCATGCATCTAACATCACTCTTCGTGCTATTCACATTGAATGATACTATACTTTTATTAAACTTTTCCCTTTTTTGCGTTTTTTTTTTCACTCATCTTTTGGCTTCTCACCATTCTTCCAGTAGAACCTTCCATCACACACAAACATGCACACATACTTTAAGTACTTACCTTCTTCCCACATCCTGGCAGTAACACACATAGTGCCTGAAAAAATACTTTAAAATAAAAAAAGCAAAACGTTTCCTGCAGTTGTGCTTCCTTTTCCACATTATCCTTTTCCTTCTTCCTGGCTTAGGCTGCCTCAGTCACTTAAGGTAGCCTGAGCCAAAAAGAAGGGCTCCTTGCTGTAGCATATCAAACCCGATTAATGCCATTCTGTTTTCAAAACAGCCAGATAGTTGGATGAAGAAGTTTTTTTTTTGTTTTGGATCTCCTCAAAGCACAACAGAAAGCCAACTATTATTTGAACTTAAAAATAATGGTTGACTTTCTGAGTAAGCAAATGTTTTCTTTTTTTTGCTGGGGGGGGTGCAGCCCAGCTGACAGTACCACATGCCAGCCCTGCTCAGACCTCTTATCTATCTCTTCTTCTTCTTCCTCTGTTTGTAATATTCCAAACTTGTTTATTATTTGAACTTCATCTAGTGTATCTTTTTCTGTATTTTCCCCTTGTAGTTCTTTTCCCCATCCTTCCATCATTCTCATCCATCTTTTCTTGCATAATAACGTATCCTCCACCCATTTTTTTAATTTGCCTTTCAATAAAACTAAAATTCATCTCACCTCTACATTTCTTACAACATAGTTTACATTTTGTTTTACTGGAATGTTCAATCTCCCCACATTTGTTTTGTATAATAGGTTCATAGGTTCATAGGTTTATACTAGGCTATCTGCCCTAAGGCATTTATAAACTTAGCCCAAAGTTTTGTGGCTTACGCCACCCCTTATATGAAAAAATACTGTGCCCATTAGTTTGTTGTGCCTCTGTCCAGCAGTGACACAGAGATGATTCCCGGGGTAAACCTACGATCTCCCATCCACAGGTCTAGATTTCTCTTGAACAGAGTCAGCGAGGTGCTCTGCCTCACATGGACCGGGATTTTATTCCACAGCATAGGGAGTCTCTGAGTGATAAATCTATCCCTCCAGCACATCCTATTTATATCCATGCTAAGGTTTAAGTCACTTGCGCTAGTGGTTTTCGTGGATTTGGATTTTTTGAGGTGGAGCATGTCCATTAATTCCGGGTTGGACATGGCCTTGTATGTCAGGCACATGTCACCTCTGAGCAGACGGTATGCGACTGAATAGAGCTGGAGTTTCTTCAATCTGGCAGCATATGACAGATTTTGGAGTCCCTTTATCCTTTTGGTGAGGAACTTTTGGGGTCTCTCCAATTGCTGCAGATGTCGGGTGAGATACATCCCGAATGGGGCATTGTACTCGATTATTGGTCTGATAAGTGAAGAGTACAGGGGAACAATGACCTCACTAGATCTGGATGTGAATCCCTTCATGATCAGGTGGGCAATGTAGAAGGTCTTTCTAACCACTTTAGCAACGTGAGTGTCAAAAGAAAGGCCACTGTCAACCTGGGTCCCCAGGTCCCTGATAACCTCTTCTGTGCTTAGTGGATTGCCACCTATATGGTAGCTTGGGGTTACCTTGTTTTTCCCGAAGGGTATGACTATACATTTTTGGCGTTTAACTTCAGGCCATGGCTCTGGCACCAGCTATCTGTTTCCGTGAGTCCCTTCTGAAGGATATCCGTGTCCGATGCACTTTCCACTATGGCGCCAGTTTGCAGTCATCTGCAAACTTTGTCAGCCAAAGTCCTCCCATGTTGGCCTGTACTTCTGAGAAGTAGATGCCAAACAATAGGGGCCAAGGACCGAGCCCTGTGGGACACCACTTGTGACCAGCTTGGAGTCTGACACAGCGCCAGCAACTCTAACCCTGTGGGTTCTGTCCTTAAGCCAGTTTGCAACCCATCTTGTGACATATGGGTTTACATTTAAGCTGGTAAGTTTTTCTACAATACCCGAGTGGGGTATTGTGTCGAAAGCCTTTGCAAGGTCAAGGTAGGCTGTATGGACTGCCTTTCCTCATCAATGGCCTTGATGACTGTTTGAAGAAGTCGACCAAGTTCAAAAGGCATGATCTTCCCTTGACAAAGCCAAACTGGGTCGGGTCCAATGTCTGCAAGTCCCCTATATCTTTGTTTATGAGCTCCATTATGATCCTCTCCATAGCTTTGCAGACTAGACTTGTTAAGCTTATGGGGCGGTAATTACCAGGGTCCGTAGAGGCGCCGCCTTTGTGGAGTGGGACCACAGTTGCCGACGCCACTCCTTGGGCACGTATCCTGTGGTAAGGCTGAGATTAAACAGCTGCCTTATGTGCGGGTTTAATTCCTCATTTAGCTCGTGTAGCACACAGCCGGGACACCATCCGTCCCATTGATGCTGTGTTTTTAGCTTTAGAGAGAGCAGCTTTCACCTGCGCATTTGAGATGTCCGGGAGGCTACACTTGGCTGGGATAATTATCTCTCCTTTAGGGGGGGAGAGGGGGGTGAAGTTTGCACTGAACCTGTCTGCCAGTATGTTGGCAATGTCTGTGGGTTCAGTGATTTTTGTATCATTTTGGACTAATTCTGAGCATATCTGGGAGTTTCCACCCAGGTTCCTAACATAGCTGAAAAAGGCCTTATGATTGTCCTTTGAATCCATGGCAATTTTTCTCTCAAAATTGGCCTTAGTTGATTTTATGAGTGCTCGTATTTTTTTACTAATAATGATCAGGGGTGACTTCCCTTTTATGGATTTTGTTCTATCATGTAATAGCTTTCTCCTCTTATTGTAAAGTTTGTTAATGGCTGGGGTCCACCAGACTGGACATTTTCTTGAATTATATGTGATTAATTCCCACAAACAACATTAGACATATCCTGCACCTTCCTATTTGCTGTCTTTAAATTTACATAAACCTCCTATCCCCCAGCCAATACTTTTCTGTCACCTACGACTTTTTTAGCATTAGGCACATCCTTACATAAACCTAAAAAGCATTAACTGAGAGACTGCATGACTGTTTTAGGACACTTTCTAATAGTTTACCATTGTTTTATCTTTTCTCTTGTACAGGACCAATCATTAAGTGAGCTGTCCTTCTCACAACCTTTCCAAAAAATCGGGAAGACTGCATATGAATGAATATTGGAAAAGAAGCAGGGTCCAGCATATACCTATTGCAAGATATATTATGTCAATATAAGTTCTGGGCATGAGGAGAGGAATGATCTGCAGTAGCATATGGAGAGAGATAAGGACAAGTGAGCACCAAACATGTGACTGCAAGAAAAGTCCAGAAAGAGGCCTGTTACTTGTGGCATCCCACAGGGTTTGGTACTGGGACTTGTCATGTTTAGAATAAACTTTCTTGAAGTCAAGACAAATGTAGAGGGCCTTTGTCTGACAAATCTGGTGATGACTGCAAGCTGGGTACAATCTTTGAATCCCCTAAAGATGTATATATCCTCCAGGAAGGTCTGACACAGACAAATAACTATTGCTAGAACCATGCCTTAAAACTCAATGCAAAATAATGCATAATTATACACTTTAGCAGGACAACTACCTCCTGCAAATTACAACACTGATAACATTCCCCTAGGAGTAGACCCAGAGGTAAGGGGCTTGGGAACTCAGGTTGACAGTAACCTGCACTTTGATCACCATGTGTCCATGGTGGTGAGAAAACCTGTCTATGTGGCACAACTTATAAGTCAGGGCATGACATTCAGATCAAAGGAGTTCATAATCCCACTATTCTCAGCCATCATTAGACCAATAATCAAGTACAATGCACCTGTTGGCATGCTCCTGACCAGGCATTTACAACAGCTGGATTGGCCACAGATGGTCCTCACTAAAAGAATACAGGATGCAAATAACATGTCCTATGCAAACTGCCTCCAAGCTCTGTCCTATAGACTACCGAGGGGCGATCTATGCCTAACTTACAAGGCATTCTCTGATCTAGCCCTGATGAATTTGCTGCACATTTGCAAAAGAGACAGCACCAGAAATACCTGATATAAAGATCTAAACCTTGTCTGTGATATAAACAAAAATAAAATAGCTTGCAGGGACATGTATGTGTCTCAGATATTACCTTTTCTCTGGAATAGATTTCCCATTCATGTGAAACAGAGCTCTTCCTTAAACCTGTTCAAACACAATTTTGATAAATGGATTAGAAATTGCAAATTTATCTCTGGTTTGTTGCCTGTGGCCCTTGTGGATAGGGACAGCTTGTGGATGCCTTAAAGACACAGGGATTTATCAAAGCCATTCTAGCCTGTGGGTGTTAAGAAAACTGGGGCTTGAATGACTAGGCATATAAAAGCTCTAGGGCCATTAGCTTAGTAACCTCATGTGATCCTATGAAGTGACAGAAATGTTTGCCACACAGCAAACCAGCAGTAAAGTATAAGAAGATGAGGTCATCATTACTAACCTACCAGCTGAACTGGGAATCACATCTAGGAGTCCATGAAAAGATACTGCATAGATCTAGGGTGGTGCAAAGAATGACCTGTTTAATCAGCTAAGACAGCATAAGTAGTAAGGGGTGAGATGGGATAAGGCCAGAATATCAACAGGATGTGGTACAAATGTGTTAAAACTGACACACTGCTTGCATGTTGATCAGAGTGCAGATATGTGGGAAGACAAATTACTTGTAGTTTTACTTGGCTTTTTGACCAAGGCACTAGCAAAAATGTCTTTATATTCCTCAGCATGCCTGTTTGTGTCAGTGAAACTGGCCAAGCAATTTTGATTGTTTAAGTGAGATGCTGAGGAAGTTTAACATTCCGATTAGCAACATAGTGATTTATGATTGAGAAATGTAATTCTGTGCTACCCTGGGTAAAATAACTTAATATTTTTAATATGGGCTGTGTATGTCACATTACCAATTTATGTATTAAATTGGTGTAAAGGCAATGGTTCTGCTTGTGGAGGACTTAATATCTGACATTTACTGTTCACAGCACTAAAAGAAGCCGAAAAAGTTTGCAGTGGTTATAAATATTGAGCCCCTCAAAATCATTTGATATGCACCCACTGGATGGCTAAGTTTGGCAAAAACAATGAAGAGAATGCTGGATTTGTGGCCTTGTGACAGCAATGTCTCATGAACCATTGCCTGTTAAAATGGAGTTGATAGCGGAGAGGCTGCAAAGCCATGACATCAAGCTGACATTCTTATTCCTGCAGTATGCTTTTGAACCACTGCAGAACTTCAATGTCCAAATGCAAAGCAAGGCAAGTCAACTACTCACCTTGCAGAGTGACATACAGAAGATACTGCTGGCGTATGCTACAAGGGCATTAAAACTGTCTATTGCTGGACCATTTCTGGACACTGTAA